>NW_021680708.1:70833-71267 GCF_001412515.2 Diachasma alloeum
AATTACCGGGAGTCACTGTGCGAAAGGAGAGAGTGAGAGAGAGAGTGGGAGAGAGAGGGAACGGCTGACGAAAAACCTCAAATGATTCTTTTCTCTCATTCAGTATGTTCCACAGGCCCGTGCGCGCATGCGCAAACGGTCGGGTGAATAGCTGTAGGGAGTGGGAGCGAGACGAAGACTTCTCTCTCGCACAAAAGGTTGTCATTCCCGGCGCCGGATTTAGGGGTTGGAGCTAGAAAATTGCGTTTATCTTAGATTCCATAGAAGATTTGCGGGTACGATCAAGACAAAATTTGTGGTAAATGTTCTAATAAAAAATATGGAACAAGAAGGAATTTAGTTTTTTCCATCTAATTTTCTCTTACAAAAATAATAAAGTAAACTTGCAGAATATCGTACAGAATCGGCGTTTCGACACTTGTCACTATGAAATT
>NW_021680708.1:71292-98100 GCF_001412515.2 Diachasma alloeum
TCGTATGTTAGACCTTCGTTCATTGGACTATGTCGTGGGGGCAACGACTATCAGTATTACAACGGGCTCTATCTCTGTAAATAATGGAGATTAGGCCAAAGACCAAAACATCAAAAGTGTGTATTTTTTATGGGGGATCAACTGTTATGCGACATTTTTTCCTGTATCTCCCATTGTTTACTCGTAAAACAACAGTAAACAAAAGCGTTCTAGGTAATTTGCCCCATCACGCAGCATGATGGCGTCAATATCTCATGAACTACTGGTTGTAGGAAAATATGTCAAAAAATAAATTACATGGGAAATTTGATTGCAAATATTTTTCATTTCAACTATTTTTCTCTATCTGCATCGAGTGTCTCAGTAAACGCGTCGGAGCGCGCCAACACCCTGCGCGAGTAATCACGCGGCGCCCGCTCCGCTCCCACCCCCCGATAACTCCGTATCTGTCATAGTTAGGGGGAAAAGGTATAAAATAAAAAATGAGTATTTTTACATATCAAACATCTTTTGTTTGAACATTTTCCCGGTATCTGTCATAGTTTGCAGATAAAGCCTTTTAAACAATTAAAATTGTTAATAACAATTGACAATTTTTCGGAAAAGTAACCGACAGATTCGTGATCAGCGACCCAAAAAAACATAAAACCCACTGACATCCTCGACGCGACCTAACAATTTTACAGGATTGTCGTGGGCGTAAGGACTACCTAATGCAAATGCAGCGAGCAATGAAATAAAAGAAAAATGCCCCCCCCCCACACCCTTTCCAACGCTATCTGGGAGAAGTACCCTCAGGGCCCCCAGCTAACTACGATCCTAAGGCAAAATCTCAGTTGAACTGAGCTCTGCTGCGAGTTGATGGCCGCGACATCTTGCGGGGTTTGCAGGCATTGATTTCGACGGCTGATCGGTTCATCTCTGCCTCAACTAATAGCGGGCGTATTTTTCATGTAATCGGGGTGAAAAGTGGTGAAAAAAAATTAGAATAATGGTTCACATGTCAGAAATTACCTTTCAAGTGTGCTTGGTGTTTGTGGAAATTATAATTAGTGCTTTTCCATTTGTATAATTTGTCCGCCATATTGAACGCGTGAGACACGCTCTCAAGGGGGGCATCTAGGGTATTATGAGCTCCGCATTATTCGCATAATTATGACCTTATCACATCTTACATCTCTTTGAGACCTAATTTCTAACATGGCGACGCTAATGAACTTTCATTTGAGTCCAAGGTCATATTTTATCACGCGTTGTATCGATCCTAATCAGGATAGGCGTAAGATGGAAAATAATCTAGGGAAATGGGGGGAATCTAGGGAAAAAATAGAAAAAAAATATCTGAAAGACGGGCCTTAAATAAATCTTCATCTCATTTGAAACTTGTCCACGTGCAATTGAGAGGTTATATTTGATGAAATAATCCAGAAATTATAGGGGAGATGGGGGCAAAACGGACACCTTAAGGAAAAAACCAATTTCTTCTCGAGAAAATATGCTTGAGAACTTCCAAATAGCTTGAAGTATAATAACCACAAAAAGAGACAAGGCCTGTTCATGAAAATATTTGGTACGATGGGTGGGGGCAAAACGGACACCTTCAAAATTTGACTGAATCTGCGACTTCTTCATATTTTTTTTATATTTTACAATGTTATTCGGGTACAGGCTACAAAATGATAAAAACACTTAGGGGAGGGTGGGCTAATATGGACATCTGGGGTAAAATGGACACCTGACAAATCCGCATATGAACACTCCCATAAATGGACACTCCCAAATTTTTAGAAGAAAAATTCTGTTCTCAAAATTTTAACTTTCGACAATTGTTTTGGATCAAAATAGATACTTCAAAATTTTTTGTTTTTTTTTCCAAAATTCAAATTTTGTAAAATGGTTTTGGAGCAAAACAGTCAGTTGCTAGATAAATCGGTCTATGAGTAGGGGAAAATAAATACTTGAAAAATACTTCAAAATTTTTGCTTTTTCAAAATTTTCCAAAATATTTCAAAATTTTTACTTTTTACAACACACTTGGAGAACGTAATAAAACCTTCGAAATGAGACGGCAAATGTTCAATAAACTTATGGATATTTGAATGAATATTGATATTGCGATGAATATATATTTTTTAACTTGAAAAACGTAATAAAATCTTCAAAGTGAGAGTGCACTCATTACATTAAAATAATGCACAAAATTATAAATATTTTCGCGTTAATTGAAATCAGTCTTCCTTAGTAGTTTACAAATTATTGATATAAGTCAGCGGCAGAAAAATGACCAAACATTGCTATTGGTGATAGAATTATTCAAAGAACCAATGAATTTTTTTTTATATTTCTGGGTCAAAAAATGATATTTTTGAGAATTGAATAGAAAAGCAGGATGAGATGGAATTAACCCCTAGGCAAAATGAAACTCCCATTAATTCTTAATTTTCATAGATTTTGGATTTTTTTGGATTTTGATTCGCATGAGGCAAATCATATGAGGAATTCAAGGTTAAATCGGTGAACCTCTGGCCGTTTTTCTGCATCCCTAATTCCTGGGATTGAAAAATTAAATTCAAATTTTGGAAAAACTCACATTCCATCAGCTTTTATTTTTATTCTTTTCATTTTTTCCTTATAAATTACTGCATTAAAAATATGTTATTTGGGTGCCATTCGGGAATGGACAAACTCGGATTTCATTCAATTATTCACAGTTTTTCGATTAAAATTACAAAATTTTCATTGAAAACTATCAACGATTTCCGAAATGACATCGATTTTATTGGCAAGAATCATTTTAACCTCTCACGTACGGGGCCCTTCAGATACCGCGCACTCGATACTCTTCGCGTTCCATATTTTTTGATGGGTGCAAAATTATAAATAAAATATATAATTGAAGCTACAGTATTCACCTTCCCAATGGTATTTGTTCGATTGCATTATCTGCCGTAGTTTCGGAAATATTCAATTTTGAAAAGAGCCGTGCGTTTTTTCATGGGTCGGTATGACATACCGACCCCCTACGTGAGGGGTTAATTAATTCTTCCCATCCAGTATAGATTTACTATAAATCAAGGAAGAAGCTCTAATTCTCCAAACATTAATCCAAATTTGCCATGTTTTCAAGAAATTATTTTTTCTATTTTATATTCAATGGAATATTCAATATACAATAAAGAAAAATAGTCCAATTCTGAATAAACACGGCCAACATCATTAATATCATTATTCATTCCATTAAGTGTCATTTTATGAAAGTATCCATTCAATCAGGTGGAATTATCTGGGATTGAGATGTAAAATATTATGATATCCGAATTTCCCAACGTTTCTAATATTTCTGAACATTTGTATTACAGAGTGATTTTGCTCAACCCCAGGAAGTGCCACCACAACCACCACCACCACCGCCACTACCACCACCAATGGATCAGGAAGAGGAGCAGCAGCAACAGCAGCAGCAACAACAGCAGCAGCAGCAACAGCAAGACCAAGCTCTGCAGGATCAAGGTCAGCAAGATCAACCGCAGGCCCCACCCCTACAACAGGACCCTGGACAGGACCCTCCCCAAGATGATGATAATATCCAACTCCGTCTGATTGCCAATCTTCGAGACGGAATTGATCTATTACAGAGGTGGATTGAGAGACATCCACGAGCTGGTAGAGGGGGCAGAGGATTGAATCAAGGGAATCAGAGAGGAGGAGGGAATCAGCCAGCAAGGGGTGGCGATCGTGGGCGGCGAGGAGAGAATGGGAGAGGAGCTGGAAATAATCGAGGAAGGAATGAGAACAGAGAGAATCGAGGGAATCAGGCAGCAAGAGGCGGTGATGGTAGGCATCGAGAAGGGAATGGGAGAGTTGCTGGGAATAACCGTGGAGGAGGAAATCAGGCAGCAAGAGGTGGCGATCAAGGGAACCGAGAAGGAAACGGGAGAGATGCTGGGAACAATCGACGAGGGAGAGGGGGTGGAAGAGCTGGGCAGAACCTCGACCGCCGTAACGCTATGTAAGTTGTTGCAGTAGTTTCACTTCTGATCACGTATGAAAAAATTTAACTGAAAAATGTGGAGCTGTCGCGGGTTTATTCAATTTTCAGTGGAACTTTATGAGAATTCTCTTGAAGTTCTATTAGAATTAAAGATCCCAACAGAATAATTTATGTGGAACAATCATCATCTATAAACTTCATTCTATGAATAATAGTATATTTCGATACAAGTGCGACGGGGTGGTAACGAGTGTGAAGTTCCTCGGCTTCGCCTCGCGCTGCCAATTACACGAGTTAGAACACCCCGTCGCACGGGTATCCGAACTGTATTTTTTGTTAGTGATGTTACGTTCAGCGAGTGCCGAACTGTGCCATTTTTCGTTTACTAGTAAACGAAAAGTCTTTTCGTTCACAAGTTTCGACTTTTCGTTTACTAGTAAACGAAAAGGCAATTTTCGGCACGGGCTGAACGTAGCAGCAGTGACAAAAATATCTTTTCATCACGCTGTGCGAAAGAGTAACTTTTTAGGCACGCTTGGCGTGCCTAAAACGTCCCTTTTCCACACATTGTGATGAAAAATATCGTTCGATACTCGTGGCAAAAGTTTTTGCCTAAGGCAAACTCGCCTAAGGCTCGTGCTATAAACCTCCCACGAGTCAAAAAACACTTTTCCGCACTCGTAACGAAATATACTAATTCGAAACAGGTAATCGGAAGTTGCATAATTTACAGGGAAAAACAAATGAGACGATAAGCGATTCAAAGGAATTTGATTGAATTTTTATTGGAACCACGTATGAAAAAAGTCAATAAAAATTCTATCGAATTTCTATTGGAATTCTCTAACAATTCTCTGGGAATTCAATAACAATTTCATTGGAATTCTATTGGAAATTTCTATTCGTTTTTTGCGTCATTGCTGTAGAAGATATTTAATAGAAAAGTCAATAGATTTTTTTTTCTATAAGAATTCTTGGGCATGAATTTTCCAAGTTTTTCTTCTTGGGGTTTATTATGAGAAACAAATTTAAAAAATACAGCGGAAAAAATTTACAAAATATACGCTCATGAATTTCATAGAAGAATGAAATTATTGACTTTTTTATTAAATATCTCCTATAGAAATGGCGCAAAGAACAAATGCATGGAATTTTCCAGAAGAATTGTTATAGAATTCCAATAGAAACTCGATAGAATTCCTCCTATAAACCAATAAGCTGAATAATTTTGAATATAGAATTGACGGGGAAAAATATGATCCTCCGATAGAATTCTGATAGAACCTCGATAGAATTCTTATAGAGTTTGAATTGAATACCAATGCAATAGAATTCTCAGAAGAAAACGCTCGATTTTCGTATTAATATTTTTTATATGTGATGTGTCAGGATTTTTTTCGCATACTAAATTTTCTGAATGAATGTCACTGTGAGCATTAAGGTTATTTTATGTGCTGAGTTTGATGAGTGGGGCGGGATGACATTCTTTGATAGAATTAATTCTCTTTTCCTAGCTCTTATTATTCAGTATAAAACCTGTTCAATTTAAAAATCCATTATCCCCTTCAACTCTGAGATATTTTGTAAGAGCTGATGGTGATGGGTCATCTTGTTCTACTATCTCACTAATGACTTCAATTTATCCTCAAGCACACCCTCGCTTTTCATCTCACTACTCACTCTCTCTATTTTAATTATTCTTCACGGTTTCTTCTTCCATCTTTCTTTCAGATATTGGAAAGAAAAATATCACCAGAGGAGGGACAATGAGCCACGTGGAGGGAGCGGCGGCGGTTCCGTCATTTATCAATATTATCAGTAGTTGATATTTCGGCTTCGGGTTTCATATGATGGAAAATATTGATGAATTTCCGTGATCATTATATGAATGGGTTAATAGTGGATTCGTGGATTGAGATAAAAAATTGATTCAGTTCATTCAAAAGTGTTCCAGTCATTCGATTTGTATGAAAAAAATAATTGGAATCGAACTGCATTGATATTTTCCTCAATATAATCCACTGTTAACGCATTCATTCCATGATTGGGAGAACTTCATGATGCGTGCCCAGTCTCTTCCTACTCTTTCGTCCAGTTTTCATAACTATTCAAAAAAAGCAGTCTTCATATTTGTAAGTTCTATTTTATCTTAATCAGCATGTGACATCTAATAAGTAAAATCATATGATGTTCTCTTTTGCAGATCGTTCTATAAGGACACAGAGAAGGCTGGTTTGAGTCCAAAAATTGTTCCTACGATGATCCAAAGAAGTAAGAATTTATATTAAAAATCATTATGAATGACACGAGTAAAAAAATCAAGCACAAAAAATTAACTCTCTTCTTGAGATATTCTATTGAATTTCTATTCGAACTTCATAAGTCCTATTAGAAATCCTAAGAAGTTCTATTATAATTTCTATCAAAATATCTTATTTTTTGTTTTTCACATCGTTTCTATAGAAAATTATGGAACTTCACCGTGTCCTTCGGTTGAGAGATATTTGATGAAAAAAGTCGATAGATTCTAATTTTTCCAGCGTAAATTTAACAAGCATTTTCCACTGGTTCTCACAGGAAAATTTAAGAAAAAAAATTAGGAAATCCATACCCAAGAATAGTTATAGAAGAAATCCCGACAGAATGCATAATTTTTAATACAGTAGGCGTCAACAACGAATCGACATTTTCTATAGAATTCTTTTAAAACTCCAATAGAATATTCATAGAGTTCCAATAGAAATTCAGTTAAATTTCTTAGATAAAATGCTAGATTTTTCTATCCAATTTTTTTATACGTGCTATAATTTATTGATGTGCTTTCTGTTAATACAGGTGTTTCTACGAGCATTCCAGGATGGATCTCCGCGATAGAAAATGATTGGACTTGTTTATGCATTTTCTTATTTGATTTTTGTTGGATGAGAACAAAAGTTCTCCACTATGTCCTTGAATAATAAAAAAAACATGTACTTCCTCAAAGGAAAAAGATGTACTTGATTGTTTTTAAGGAATGTATTTTTTTATGATTAAAATAACTCGTTTTGGATAATTAAAAAAATTGAAAATTTGAAAAATGATCAAAATATACTAGATAAGGAATTTTTCGGTATAATTGAAAATTTGAATGTAATTAGTGTTGCCGCCGCTAGGTGGTGATGAGTCGATGAAGCACTAAATTCTTTCAATGACTGTACCGATTCAGTCAACAGCTGATATTCATCAACCCAAGCCGTTTGTAGCAGAATTTTCGAAGAAAAATGCCTGTGAATTAATCATTTCCAGTGAGTTCACATTACTGTATACTATTTACTGTATACTATGTGGACTATATTTGACAGCGATTTTCGTGAATTACAGGGGATCGGATTCAACCTTGCATCGAACTGGATTTTTCGTGGGTTCTTAACCTGTATTTGTAGTAATTATCTTGTCAATTATTTACTCTCACTTCTTCATTTTTACTCTCTACCTTTACTAAATCTTCCTCTTTAATTTCTTGTTGTCCTTATTTTTCCGTCCGTATCATTCTTTCTTTCGCTTGTTTTTCCCCATCCTTCCAACTCCTTTCTTCTTCTCTTCTCTTTCTTATTGTAGCTCTCACTTCTACTTCTATGCAATTATCTATTACTTTAATAGTTGTATTGGGCTCTTTATCTTTCCATCTCACTCTTGATCTCGATTGATGCTCAATATCGATTTTCTGTATATTGTATAAAAATAGAGATTTACTTCCTTTTATTTTGCCTTCAACATTTGAGTTGATTCATTGAGCTTCTTCTGAGCTAACTTTCAATATATTTAGCTCTGTGCTAGCTACTTAGCTCATCAGAGCTGTTTTTCACATTACTCAGTTTTCTCCAAAAAAATTATTCAAGATATACCATAAAAAAAAAATTATTCTGTAACATTCAACTTTCCGAAGCGTTTGCCCATTATTATCAGCTTGTCAGGGCTGTTTCATCTAGTCAGAGTTGTACCAGTTTCTCAAAGCTGTCTCAAAGCTGTCTGTTCATCTAGATGATCTGTTTCAGCTTATCGCAGCTGTCCGTTCAGCTAGTCAAAGCTGTCCCAGCTTCTTAAAGCTGTCTGTTCATCAATTTGATTTATTCCAGCTCATTGAGGCTGCCCGTCCAGCTAGTCAGAGCTGTTTCAGCGTTTCGAAGCTGTGTTTTCAGCTAGTTCGAGCTGTTTCAGCTTCTCGAAGCTGTTTGCTCAATTATTCAAAACTATTTCAGCTTCTCAAAGCTGTCTATTCACTTAGTCGAGGCATTTCGTTTCTGCAAACCGCTCTGTGTAGTTAATTGAAGCTTTGATTGAAATTACTATAATTTATCAAACTGTGTTAGCTTATAAACTTGATGATAAGTGAATCATCAATAAGTCAAGTTGCAGACTAAGCTATAGAAGTTAAGTCATTTGCTTGTTCAATAAATCAATTGCAATAAATATTACCAAAAATCTTTTTATTGAAACTCACCATGCCATCCGTTGATCGTCGATTAATATTAGCAAGTGGAAACCGTGGTTGGTTGTCTGGTGACGAAATTGATTACTTTGCCGTTCTCGTACACGAAATGTTTCAATTCGAGTTCCGGGAATCCTGGAAACTCATTATCCCAGAATTCATGGAATCCATCAATCCCAACAAGAGACATATACATTTACTACACAGTTTGAGCGGAGATTTGGCAGATGAAAATGCCTGGCAAATGAACGGTGGACACTGGATTTGTACATGGTTTGACACCAAGACTATTTATGTATATGACTCTTCAAATTCTAATAAGCTCGAGGAATGTCATCGGAGATATTTACGAGCGTTATACCCTCCGTTTTCCATCAATAACACCAACGTCAAATTTTGTAAGGTACAACAGCAATCGAATGGATGGGATTGTGGCGATTTTGCCATAGCTTTCGCTGTTTCCATTGCTTTGGGTGACGAACCCGAACTAATTTCATATGACGTATCAAGGATGCATCAGCATTTGTTGCAAATGTTCGAAACTAGAACAATTTCCGAGTTCCCAACCATCACAGTTCCTACAAAATTGAAGAATTCTCGGAAAAGATTAACATCAATCTCCAGTGATCCAGTAATGAAAAAAAAGATATTATTGAATGAGAACAAAGAAAATCGACGAGTGGATAGTAAAAGAAGTTATCGCGACCGAATTCATGATGGTCAATCTCCTGCGAAAAGGAATGTATCAGATGCAGTAGAGATTGGTTCAAGCAATACCAGAAAATGCCCGCTAAAACGTCTCTTTTGTGAGATACCTGCAAATACAGAGGAAAATGTCCCCTCCACAAAGAAAGGCCGAAATGTTAAAGATCATGTTTTGCGACCATTGAGTAGTGAGTTGATGGCAATCATTTCTGATCAGGCAAACTCGGTTGGTCATGATAGTGACCAAAATGCAGCAATTGCTAATACAGCACCCAAGGATGATATTCATGTTTTCGATCGTTCTCTAAACGATGAAGGAACTAGTAATAACACATTACATGAAAAGAAAACTAATACTGATTCAAAGAGAAAAAGAGTTACATTTGCAGACGAAGGGATAACTATAGCGGAAGCTAAGAAAAACCGACACAAAAAAATTATGACTAAGAAAAGAACGAAGCGTGCTACTCGAAAAAACGCTGTAAAGACTATTTCTCGCACACAAGAGGCCAAACAGGAAACTATTGTGATGAAATCACGTCCTGAACAATATGTTGAGAAATTAACCGATGTGGTCAAAGCAATCGATGGATCTAGTGAAGCAGAAAGTAGTTTGGAAGCACAAAAGATAGTTAAATGGTCTATGGAACAACGTAAAAAATGTATAGAAGATTTGAATCGTTGGTTAGATACACTACGCAAAACTGCAGACCATCATCTCACAGAAGTTAAGGGCAATCAAAATGATCATATCGTAACGAATCTCTATGGTTCGTCGAGGCATACACCATCCACCGAATCCTATTTCTATGAAATGATATATACATTCTGTATTCCAAAGGTATTCAAGATCGAAATGAATTCGAAAGAACAAGCTGTCAATATACTGCCTTTAAGTAAAGACAGACTACATCGTAAAAAATGGGATTGTGCTATATATTGCCAAGTTCTGCAGAATGAAGATGTTCTCAGGGATTATCAAAAGTTTCTTGAATCGTTGGCAGTACAAAAGTTGCGTACTCTTCCAGAATTCTTACAAAGTTGTTTCTTCAAGCATTCGGAAGATAAATTAGGTCACGCAGTTCATTGTTATACAGAACAAAATCCATGTAAATCATTATTTTTCACTGCTGAAATGTTAGCATCTCATTTTCCAACAGTGAGGACTGTCAAGAGAATTTTATGTAAACTCAATGAAGCATTAAAAAAATTGGCTCATCTGCATGACGCATTAGAATCAATGAACTTAGATACATTGCGGAAAATATCCACTGATATGAAGAGATCAGGACAATCCTTCGACTCTTGTGTAACTGGACTAGAAAATTTAGATGAAGATATGATTCAGATCAAATATAAAAAATCTTTTGTTGCCATAGCCAAACGAGGTATGGCTGAATATCCCTGCATTTCGTGTCAAAAGCTGAACCCCAGAAGTTCGGTAAGAGTCATAGAAGACCTAAAAAATGAAATTCAATGCTGCTGTTGGGAACATTTGAAAGACTTTGTTAAAGATGATACCTTCTACTCCAGTGAATACATTTGTAAATATTGCCTGAACAAATTCCGGAAAAATCAGCTGTCACCAACTTGTATCATGAATAATAATGTTGTGGGGAAAGTTCCTGACGAAATAAGCCATTTGAATGACTACGAGAGAATACTTATTCAAAGAGCAAAAGTATTCCAAGTTGTGCAGAGAGCAGGAACAGTTCGGAAAAGAAACATACCACATAGTATGCGTATTCAAAAACTTGTTGGTCAAACGTTCCGTTTACCATTACCAACGGAAGAAACTCTCAATAAAATAGCTTCAGGAACTGATCCTATTAACAAAGATCATGAACTGTACATTTTAGTTCGGGGAATCCCCACTAAAGCCAGTATTGTTTGCAAAAATTGGTCAATTTAGAGAAAGTCTTTATAGCTCTCAAATGGTTACAATCTAATAATCCACTCTACGCCAATATTCAATTGCCAGAATCGGCTCAGAATTTAATGAAGTGGTTGACTAATAATAATGTTGAGCATCAAATAGAGTCAGAAGAGAGTGATACAGACGATGATAAAAATGATGTTGAAATGAAGGCTGACTTCAGCGACAGTGAAGCTCAAAATAATGATGAGAATGCATGTCCACTTGCTACAAACGATTTGGCAACAGAACCGAGCAATAAGTTATCTGGAGATAATCAACCAATACTTGAGAGAACTCGACATGCAATGCAATCATCAATATCTACCGAAGAACAGAGAAAGAATGGAGATGTACAAATTTCATCAGCTGATACCGGAAAGGATCCTCGTAAACTATCTCCAATGGTTACTCAAATTTTCGATGGTACACTACGTTTTGAGCAATATACTGTATATCCCATGCACGACAAAAGAACCAACGATACGGCATGTAATTTATACCAAATGAAGAAAGCGCGGGATATTCCATTGAATCACAATGCGAAAAACCTGGACTTGCTATGTTTCCCCGATTTATATCCAAGTGGAAAAAATGGACAAAGTGAGGAAAGAAATACACACATTATAGATCAGGAATATATTAAAATACGGCTTTGCTCAAAGATACCGCGTTTCCGGTTGAATCAACAATATTTATTCTATTTGTTGAATAATACCAACATAAGGCAAATCAATAGTGGCATTTACCATACTTTGCACGTAACAAATCCTCGGCAGAAATATACGGCAAATAGTTATTTAGAACAGATACGCAATGGGGGAGCGGAAGGTAATATGAATACGATTTTTGAACGCCTCCGTAATTCCAAACAATATTGGCGCAAACCTCGGAACAATTTGAAGTGCATGGCTAGATTACGGGCCTGCCACATGGTTCCTTGCTGTCAGCGCGTCAGAATGGAATTGGAATCCGTATTTAGACAAATTATCTGATGGTGAAGTAATTGCAGCAGATCCAGTTTCAGTGTCCAGATTTCTGGACATGAAATTCCATGCTTTACTCGATTTTCTTTTATCGGATGATCATCCCATAGGTGAAATTGAACATTATTTCTGGCAAAGAGAGTACCAAGGCCGTGGAACACAGCATTTCCATTTATTGATATGGGTTAAAGTGGCGCCAATCGTTAACATCAATAGTCATGAAGAAGTCGCAGATTTCATTATGAAGTATGCTACATGCGCAACACCTGATAGAAAAATTTCCCCAACTTTATAAAGCCGTGTCACAATAAACCAAAAACATAAACATAATAGTTATTGCTTAAGATCCAAAAAATCGAAGTCTGTACAAATAACAAAGAAATGCCGATTTGGTTTTCCACGTCCCATTACTGATAAATTCATATTGCGACATCCAGCTGTTTCGATCGCCGGACGGAGGAAGTTGAAGATGAATTCACGATCCTATGATCTTCCTCGGAGCAAGGAAGAAACTGTTACTAATGATTATAACACAGCTATCCTTGTTGCCTGGGAAGGTAATATGAACGTTCAGTTCATTGGAGAAAGCTCATCACTTCTAACTCAGTACTGTACGAAGTACTCCACAAAATATGAAGTATCTAAATCATCGACGGTGATGAGTGAAGTGACGTCGACTAAACCAGTTAGACAAAAATTATGGAATGTAGATATGCGTGCTCTCCAAAACCGTGAACTCGGAGCTCTGGAAGCAGCAGATACACTGCTAGGGATTTCTCTGTATGGAACTGACTCTAATACTACCATTAAATGGTTAGATGTGAGAATGGTTCGGAATAAAAAAGTTGAGAAATACGAAGAAATTGAACAATTAGATAAAGAATCTACAGATATATTTTGTCCCTCATTAATTGATGATTATTATCCCAATCGGCCGGACGAACTTGATTCTACGTGTCTGTATGAATGCTGTGCATGGTATGATATCGTTAGAACGAGACCTATAACTAAAGGAGTTGAATATTATACTCTGAAACCTTCCTTGTATTTGAAGAGACGTAAACGAGCTCATTTGATTAACCATTGGAGACATAATATCAATACTGAACCGGAGAAGTATTTCTTCACTTTATTATTACTTGTCAAACCATGGAGGGATACAGATGACCTACGAAAGGGTTTTTCATCTCATACTGAGGCTTTCGAGAACGAGAAAGAATATCTTGCAAAAGCTTGCGAATATCATCGAGAAACTGAAGCTTTTCAAAGAGTACTGGACTTCATTTCGGAACAAATTCGTGACGAACTCGAAAAACCTTCACAGGAGGTAATTCCATCTCCTGAACTTGAAGTCGGGTGTGATCCGAAGGAAGAGAAAATGGCTATGAAAGAATTCAATGATATGGAAAAAAGAGTAGTAAAGACCATAGACCTTGATGTTATGATTACACAAATGAATGCCGATCAAAAGCACATATTTGATAATGTAAAAAACTTACTGACTTCCAAAGATAGAATACTACGCCTTTATGTCAGTGGTGAAGGTGGAACCGGGAAAAGTTTCTTGATCGAAGTGATAAGGACTTGGATCAGTAAAAACATGAATAGAAAAACAGCAGTCACAGCTCCTACCGGCATTGCTGCTTTTAATATAAATGGATTGACAATCCATAGATATTTCCAACTCCCAATAGAGCATGATGATACCCCAAAATATAAGCAGTTATCTGATAATCTGTTGAAACTTATGCTGAAACTCATGTTGAACTAATAATAATCGATGAAATATCGATGGTTTCTAATACAACCTTAATGTATATCAATCAAAGGTTAATGGAAATATTCAACACATTCGAAGAGGATGATGGTTGGTTCGGGAAAAAACATATTCGTTTGTTTGGAGATTTATTACAATTACCACCGGTTCGACAATATCCACCCTATGTGGAATTATCGTCTACTGAAGTGGAGAAGCGGTTGGGATCTATGTGTAGTATAAATATTTGGGTAAATTTGTTCAGTTACGACGAGTTAACAACCAATATGCGACGCCAGAAAGATCGAGCTTACGGGGATCTTCTTTCTCGTTTGAGAGTTGGTGCGATTACTGCTGAGGATATCAATTTACTGGAAACGAGAAAATTTTGATATTGCCTCAACTAGAACTGCGAATCGAGTTCGTCTTTTATCTCTATACATTAAAAATTTACAGGCGGATGCAGTATGTTTGCTAGCAACTCGTAAACAATGCGATTGCTTGAACACCATCATGCTAGAGGAAATTCCTGCCGAAGAAATAGTATTGGTAGCTGAAGACTCTGTACAATGACGTAATAAGCGACTGAAGGCAAAGGCTATGAAAATAATGGATAAGGCTGAAAAAGATGACCACTCATCTGCTGGTTTAGCAAAAATTATCACTATTAAAGTAGGTGCAAAATTTATGGTAAGACGAAACATTGACGGTACTATTGGCGTAGTCAATGGAACAATTGGAATTGTAACGTCTCTGGCTAAATGCATAGAGAAGGCAGTGGAATATATCAAGTCCATAACCATACGATTAACATCCGGTCAAGAATGCGAAATTGAGCGTATGGATGTGAAATTTGAAATCATGAATGAAACCTACATAACAAGACGACAGTTTCCGATTTCCCTCAGTTATGGAATTACAATTGATAAGAGTCAGGGCTTAAGTTTGCATAATGCCGTCATGGATGTGGGACAAACTATATTTTTTTCTGGACAAACATATGTCGCTCTCTCGAGAGTAACAACTTTAGGAGGTGTTCACTTAATCAATTTCGATCCTTCTTCAGCGAAAGCATCCACAGCTGCAATTAAAGAATACAACAGACTTAGAGAGACTTACAGACCTGACTTGGGTCAAATTCCTCTGCCCCGTAAATATTGGCCGAAAGAATGGGATACCCAATGGGCTTTCGAAATTGGAGTCATTGATGAAACAAATGTTAAAAAGAAAAAACATGATGTTTCGACATGCATAACCGGGCTATATTCTAGTGGTGGGTCAAGTTACGCAAATGCGATAGTGCAATGTCTTTTTCACTCTTCCATTATTTGCAGAGAATTACAGTTAGCTTCTGAAGAAGAATGCGGTCCCTTGAAGGATTTCCTGCAAGAGTATAGGAAAGCGTCGAAAACTCTAGACTCAGATAGTCTCAGGCAGTTTGTAGCGAGCCAATTTGGTTTGGACAATGAACATGATCCAGCAATATTTTTGGAACAAATGTACAATAAAGTTAGTGGGCTACGAAAACATGTCGGGCATGAGCTGACTCATCTCGATCGATGTAAAGTATGTGGTTATGCAAAAACGTATAATGTGACCAACTATATAATGACTTTATCGACAAAAGATATTAAACAACCAGTAACATTGATTGAGTTGATAAAAAAATCATTCTCACGTTGGCTTGACGTCTCTCAATATTGTGATACATGTAAAAATACCACTATCTTCTCACGTAAAATGGAGATGAGCAGTAGTAACGCTTTACTTATTCATCAAATAGCAATTTTCTCATATAGCAAGAAGGATATTAAAAAAAAATATAGCAACTGGAAGATGAAAGCAGTTCTAATGACTGCAGTTGATATATGTAATAAATCATACTGCGTCAACAGTGCTGTGCAACATAACAATGTGGAAATCCATGATCATTATACAGGTTTATTGAGGGATAAAAGAAGTGAATGGGTACATGTCGATGATTCGAAAATTAGAAAAATACGATGGCCAAGGAACTCTAAGGGCGTCTATCTCTTATTTTTGGAAGATAGCAAATGGAAGCCTTTGTCGTTGAGGTAAACTATCATCAAAAATAAAAAATGTGAAAAACACGATAGTCCTTCGATACATTGTTATTGATGAAAGATCGGAGTCAGGAAATCTATAAGAAAACTACTGATCTCACTTCATACAAAGTTCATGTTTATAGAAACGCCAATAGCAACCATTGACCGTAAACATAATTGAAAAAATGAATGAAATCGGCCAAAAAAAAACAACAAAAATTTTGTTTAAAAAAAAACGCCAAGTAACCGTTTTCATGTGGCGTTTGTGAAAAAAGGATAATGAAAAGAATCGTTAATTTGTAGCGTCTTTTGAAAAAAATGTTTTAAAAAACGCTCGAAAATGGTGTCTTAAAAAAATGTAAAAAAATCATTTGAGAGAAAAAACTTCATTCTAAAAAAATTGGAAAAATATTGAATAGCTGGCTGAAGGCCCTCGGGTGATGGCCTATTGTGAGGTCTTTATTTTGTATTTTTCTTGCAATAAATTCCGCTCAAAATTAACAAAAAAGGAATAAAATTATTGAATAGCTCAACAGCAAGAATTGAAAAAAATCATGAAATGATAAGACGCGCCAAGTTCATGCTGTTGAATTGGTTACAGACTCATCATATCCACAATCTTCAGACGTATTAGAACATGAACACAATCACAGCATTCCGCCACTGTCACCAGTATATTCGGAAGGTTCACGGGTTAACGGTCGTCACAAGCGATTGATTTTTTTTCGAATTCCTATACATCCTTATCAATTATCAACTATCACAGGCTGGACTGGAAATTGTGGATGAGAACGGACTATGAAAGTTGTGATCATCCTCAAAAGTCCATAACAAAGAGGATACAAAACGAGTGAATTCTGCAAAAAAAAAGTTCAAGAAAATTGTCAGGACCAACATACTTGGCGCGGTTTTTACGGAATCATTATTCACGCAGTAGAAAGAACGATGACCCTAAGAAGAGAATGTTGCCTACTGAGAAGCTTCGAATATAATCGCAAATCTCTCACTAACTCACATTCACAGCTAAATAAGAGCAAATCGTATCCATATAGGGGACCCACAGCAGTTGTCTGTTATTGAGCTGTCGATATGTTGTTCTGTACTCATTAATAATTGTCATAATGGAAAAAAAATCTCTCTCACTTCGAAACAATTAAACGATTCTGGAGTGCGAGCTTCAGGTATCTTTACTGTCCGATGCGATTTCATCTGAAGACGGTTTTCAGCTCCTCACAGCGGATAGCGCTCTCGAGGTAAAATTCCAAATTATTATAGTTGACCGATAGTTGTGAGAAAATGGGTTTTCGATAATAACAAATACCGTACCCGTTCCATGAATTCAGTACTAATTTTTCGGGAAGATTACGACCGTGACATTTCACGTTGGACCGAAAAACCGCGCCAAGTACGTTGGTCCTGACAATTTTCTTGAACTTTTTTTTGCAGAATTCACTCGTTTTGCATCCTCTTTGTTATGGACTTTTGAGGATGATCACAACTTTCATAGTCCGTTTTCATCCACAATTTACAGTCCAACCTGTAATAGTTGATAATTGATAAGGATGTATAGGAATTCGAGAAAAAATCAATCGCTTGTGACGACCGTTAACCCGTGAACCTTCCGAATATACTGGTGACAGTGGCGGAATGCTATGATTGTGTTCATGTTCTAATACGTCTGAAGATTGTGGAAATGATGAGTCTGTAACCAATTCAACAGCATGAACTTGGCCCGTCTTATCATTTCATGATTTTTTTCAATTCTTGCTGTTGAGCTATTCAATAATTTTATTGTTTTTTTGTTAATTTTGAGCGGAATTTATTGCAAGAAAAATACAAAGTAAAGACCTCACAATCGGTCATTACCCGAGGGCCTTCAGCCAGCTATTCAATATTTTTCCAATTTTTTTAGAATCAAGTTTTTTCTCTCAAATGATTTTTTTACATTTTTTAAGACACCATTTTCGAGCGTTTTTTAAAACATTTTTTTCAAAATTGTGATTTGCGTGTGATACACATCGTGAAAATGGTTCGATTTACGGCAGCGGAATACGCACATATGGTGGCAGTTTATAGTGTTGCGGGGGGGAATGGGGCAGAAGCTGCTCGAATCTACGCGGAGCAGTTCCCAAATCGTGTGGTGCCTGATCCACGTAGCTTCAGGGATACTTTTCAACGGCTGAACGAGGGTAACGTCCTGCCAAGGCACGGCGAAGGGCGCCCAAGACGAGCAGGTCACGTGGAGTTGGAGGAGGAAATTCTCGAGTGTGTCGAGGAATATTCAGGAATGTCCATCCGGGGAATCACATCCGCATTACACACGGACCGTTCCACGGTTCATCGTGTGGTGAAAAGTGAAGGTTTCCATCCATGGAAGTACACGCGTGTTCAGGAGCTGAAACCGGAGGATTTGCCGAAGCGTGTGGAGTTCTGCCAATGGCTCCTTGACAGAAGTCGCGATCCCGATTTCATACGCAATGTTTACTGGACAGATGAGAAACTTTTCGTGAGAAAGGGGATTATCAATCAGCATAATGAGCATCATTGGGCTATTGAAAATCCTCGTCTCGCGAAAGAATCGAACTATTAGTATCGTTGGGACAATATGAACATCTGGGGAGGAATCATTGGTGATGAAGTCCACATTTATCACTTACCAGGACATCTCGACGTAAGTATTTTTTCTTTATCCTACACTGCAAAAAATGTAAAAATGGCTCCGTGTTAATTTAACATCAATTCCCTCTCCAATTCACTCCGAACGGTGTCTCAGAAAGTCCACACCATGGACCGATGGACGGTGTGGACTTTCCGGGACACCGTTCAGTGTGAACGGGACAGGGAACCAATGCTAAATCAACACTGAGGCCATTATTCTATTTTTCACTCTGTATGATTTCATTACCACTCGAATAATTTTTGTAATTTTTTTTTGTTTCAGGGTGGCAATTACTTGGGATTTTTGCAAGATCGCCTTGTAACTGTCATCGGTGACGGTTCTGGTGACAGAGATATTTGGTTCCAGCACGATGGGGCTCCAGCTCATACGTGCGTGGCAGTAGTGGATCAGCCGTATGAATGGTTTCCGGATCGCTGGATAGGGAACCGGAACGATCGGGACAGGAGTGGACGTCGTCATCCACCTGTGGCTTGGGCCCCGCGGTCTCCAGACCTCACTCCACTGGATTTCTTCTCGTGGGGTACTCTGGAATCCCGGATATACCCTCACAATCCAGGAAATCAGGAGGAGATGACTGTACTGCTGCATGCTGCAGTAGCCACTATCACTCCCGAAGAGCTACAACGCATGAGGGAGAACCTTCTGAACAGAGCAAGACTCTGCATTGCAGCTGGTGGAGGACACGTAGAGAATGTTCTTTAAGATCATGGAGAAAACTGTCCTTTTGAGGGCAATGATAAAAATCCGCCCTTTTCAGGGCCACCAAATGATAACGTTGGATTTCCATCCTTTCACGTGCAAAAATGTCAATGGCCGTAGCCATGTGATGGTCGAACGTCGCGAGGGTCACTTGGTGGAAAGTCAAACTTCACAAGGGTCATTTGGGAGGGAAGTCAAATGTTATAAGGGTCACTTGTGGGTGGTCAAACGTTAGGAGGGTGCCTTAAGGGAGAGACAAACGTGAGGGGGGTCACTTGAAGAAACAATCAAACCTCACGAGGGTCACTTGGGGAAAATAAAATTATTTTTAGAGTCTGAGGCTCACAAGGCTCACGAGAATTACAAGTCGAAAAAGCCAATCTAGGGACAATGGTGAATTTATGTCTCATTTAACACCATGTCTATTGTGTAAGTAGCAACTTCGGAAATTGTTTCTGTCGTTGTCAAGCTTCTAGGCTATCTGAAATAGTGCATCTTTTGAATTGTCAATAATTCGAATTTTCCCCGAAAACTGTTGTGATTTTTCCCTAGTGATTTTTGTGAAGTTTGACCATCCGCAAGTGACCCTTGTGAAGTTTGACTCTTCCCCAAACAACCCTCGAAACGTTTCAGTCTACCCCAAGTGATTTTCGTGACATTTGACTGTCTCCCAAGTGTCTCTTGGGACGTTTGATTCTCGCCTAAATGACCCTCCTCATGTTTGACCATCCGCAAATGACCGTCGTGACGTTTGGCCATTCGAAAAAGACCCTTATGACGTTTGACTTTTCCCCAAGTGACGCTTGTGACGTTTGGCTCTTCCCCCAAGTGACCCTCGTGAGATTTGACTCTTCCTTCAAGTGACCCTCATGACGTTTGACTCTTCCTTCAAATGATTCTTGTGACGTTTGACTTTCCACCGAGGGATCTTTGTGAGGTGTGACTCTCCCCCAAGTGATCCTTGTAACATTTGACTCTCCATCAAGTGACCCTCGTGAAGATTGACTTTCCCCCAAATGCCTCTTGTGACGTTTGACTTTCCCCAAAGGTACTCTGGTGACGTTTGACCATCCGCTAGTGACCCTTGTGACGTTTGACTCTCCCCCCAAGTGACCCTCGTGACGTTTGACAACTCCCAACGTCCATCCCATAGCTACAACCATGGCCAAATGTCCAAATAAACAATTGTCTCAAAAATGGGAAAGGGACGGGCTCTGTTTTTCGTGGTTTTTTTCTTGAAAAACACTTCTTTACAATTATCTTGTAAACAAATGCATTTACAATATTTCGTTGAGTCACTGACTTTAGGCTGAATTTAATCAACAGAGGTGATGTACTGAACAAAACGGTGATCTTACAAAGACCGCTGATGTACTTGATTACTAGTGAGCTAGGTGAGGTTCAAAGAGCTACTGTACTCGGTGAGGTGCGATATAAAACTTGTACAGGTGATTTGCCCGAGATAGACTTGTACGGTGAGAGGCTAAGCCTAAACTGATTCGCGCGTGTTTCGGTGACTTATGACTGATGACCCGAAGGGTCCCGGAGATTTTCGAAGTAGGCCGATGGTCGACCAGAATGTTCTGGAATTTTAGTTGCGTTTCAAACAAAGTTTTATGATGAAATAACGTAAATCCAGTAGTTTATTAAATAATTACAAAAATTTAATTAACATTGTTATGTAATTATTTAATAATCTATTAGCTTAACGTTATTACACCATACGACGTTTTTTGTAGGGAAGTTGATCTTCTACAATAAAGTTTTGTTCGACACGCAGCAAAATCTCCATATTGCTCAACGGTCGACAAACTGTGCCATCTCCGAAAATTTCCGTGACCCTTTGGGTCAACGGACACAGGTCAGCGCGGCACCCGGAAGAGTCAGAGGTGTTGTGTTTGAGTATCGTCATGAAAATGACATAGTTGATTCAGTCAAATAGCATGCAAAATTTAATACTTTTGTTCAGTACATCACTTGTGTTGATTAAATTTAGTTGTTTAAGTTCACTGACGCACCAAATTAAATTTTAAAGATAATTATCAGTGAAATCAGGCTACCAACATTGGTATTGTAGTACCAAAAACGTGTATTTTAATAGTTAATGACGTGGTTTGATTCCACAATAACCGGTGATTTTTTAAACCGGCTAATAGTGATTTTCCCAACATCACCCGCCACATTTTCATCCCACATCCACCCTAAAACTAATCATTCACCAAACAGTGGTCCTTCGAGCCGGATAGTGGCTGAAAACGTGTGAAAAGTATTAGTTTTGGGGCTTTCGCGGCCATGATTAATGACATCTTTGGCTTCCGGATGGATGCTGCATTTGGATTCAGCGTTGCGCCGACGTTTCGCAAACATTGCAGTCTGCATCTTCAGGCCTATGAGCTCCGATTTTGAGCTCCGTTGTCTAGGGGGAGTCCTCAGATGCCTTCCCTTGTGGCGGCCAGGGGAGGGGAACCGGAACGATCGGGACAGGAGTCGACGTCGTCATCCACCTGTGGCTTGGGCCCCGCGGTCTCCAGACCTCACTCCACAGGATTTCTTCTCGTGGGGTACTCTGGAATCCCGGATATACCCTCACAATCCAGGAAATCAGGAGGAGATGACTGTACTGCTGCACGCTGCAGTAGCCACTATCACTCCCGAAGAGCTACAACGCATGAGGGAGAACCTTCTGAACAGAGCAAGACTCTGCATTGCAGCTGGTGGAGGACACGTAGAGAATGTTCTTTAAGATCATGGAGAAAACTGTCCTTTTGAGGGCAATGATAAAAATCCGCTCTTTTCAGGGCCACCAAATGATAACGTTGGATTTCCATCCTTACACGTGCAAAAATGTCAATGGCCGTAGCCATGTGATGGTCGAACGTCGCGAGGGTCACTTGGTGGAAAGTCAAACTTCACAAGGGTCATTTGGGAGGGAAGTCAAATGTTATAAGGGTCACTTGTGGGTGGTCAATCTATGAGCTCCGATTTTGAGCTCCGATGTCTAGGGGGAGTCCTCAGATGCCTTCCCTTGTGGCGACCAGGGGTGGGGAAGGGGGGGGGGTGTCAACCAATCATATGTTTTCAATTCATCAGCTGGTCAATTAAAAAACCGGTAGGACGGTTGTCCAAATGGGATTCACTTGATATCCTCTGTCCCTATTGAGGTTGTTAGGGTTTTTATGGATCTCCAAACCCTCTCGGTATTTCCTTTCGAAATACCCTTGAGATTTGGCCAACATTCTGGCTTGGTCGTACTGGATAGTATGTCCAGTGTCCATCCAGTGTTCAGCCAGGGCAGACTGTTCTAAGTGACCGTATTTGGAGCACCGCTGATGTTCCTTGATCCGTGTCCTTCCTCCCGATTTCTCCAATGTACACTTTCCCGCATGAGCACGGGATCTCGTACACTCCTGGTGTGCTCAGAGGTGGTCTTGGATCCTTTGCACTTGGCAACATCTGTACGATCTTCTTTGGAGGCTGGAAGATCGTTCGAATGTTGTGTATGCCTTACTCTACTTATGCGTTCTGTTGTGCCTTTCAGATAGGGGAGGAGGCCCACTTTTGGTCTTTCCTGCTTTTCTTCAGAATTAGTTTCCTCTTTGGGAGATGAGAGCTTGCTCTGTAGCTTCTGCTTGACCTTCCGAATTTGTTGGATGTTATATCCATTCTTGGTCAGAGCTATCTCAAGATGTTCAACTTCACTGTCAACGTTGGAGGGTTAATAGATTGTGAGTGCTTTATACATTATGGGGCTGATAACAGATTTCCTCTGGGAGGGGTGGTGATGAAAAGTAGCATTGAGATACCTATCTGTGTGGGTTGGCTTGCGATATACTTGGTAGCCTAGAGTGCCGTCCTCGTTGCGGTGAACCAGCACATCTAGGAATGGAAGACATCTATCGTGTTCAATTTCCATAGTGAACTTGATGCTCACGTGCTGACTATTCAAGAACCCCAGGAATTGAGTGAGAGCAGTCTTTCCATGTGACCAGATGACAAAGGTATCGTCCACATACCAGAACCACACAGTAGGTTTCTGAGGTGCTGACTTCAATACTTCGTTCTCGATCGTTAATACTTCGTTCTCGAAGTGTTCCATGAAAATATTTGCTATAATCGGGGAAATGGGAGAACCCATTGCCGCTGTCGATTTCTGCTCATAGTTCTTTCCTTCGAACTGACAGTATGTAGAAGTCAAGCAATGCTCAATCAGAGGAAGGAATTGGGAAGAGATGTTTTTGGATTTCTTGATGATTTCCAAGGTTTCTGAGATTGGGACGTTAGTGAAGAGTGATTCTACATCAAAACTCACTAAGATATCATCTGGAGAAGTCCGGAGATTTCTCAGTTTGTTAACGAAATCCAGTGAGTTCTGAATATATGAACCATTCAGGCCAGTCAACTTTTGGATTGGTTTCATGAGAAACTTGGCCAGCTGGTAAGTTGGCGCTCCAATGTTGCTGACAATGGGACGGAGAGGAACAGACTCTTTATCGATTTTGGGGAGTCCATAGAGTCTAGGAGAAAAGGATTCTTTAGGGGTGAGGAATTTCGTCCAGGGATAGCCAAATTTGTAATATTTTATTACTATTCCTTATGAGCACTTAAATTGAAAAAACATCAACCTTGTAATTTTTGAGTAAATAAATGTCATCAATTCAAATATTCAAATTTTAAGTATTTCATCAATCCCTAATTTAAGGTAGGACGATTGACGATTACTTGGGTAATCGACAATTTAGGCAGGAAGATTGACGATTACTTGTGTAATCGAAAATCCCCCTTTCTAAAATTTGAATTATTCACTTAGTAATAAATTTACAGTTGCATATTAACAAATTTTAAATATTGCATTATTCGTAAAAATCAGATTATTAATATTATAATATTCGAAAAATTTAATTAACATATTTTAAACCTTCAATAATGTAAGGGTAAATTTGGGTAATATTACTGAAATCTAATATTGATGGGGATCCCTGATTTCGTCAGGTGAGCCGAGAAACCAGCCTTCCTCAGCAGATCAGCAGTTTTTCGCTCAATTGTATGAGTAGGGTCCTTCCTAAGTTTAACGTAAACTCTGGAGTCACCCAACATCGTACTGAACTTACCGGAGTAGTCGTCTTTATCCGTAACCACCGTGGCATTGCCTTTGTCTGCCGAAATAATAATCATTATTCTCCTTTATTCTCCTATCATGATTCTCCTTTAGACTACACAGTGCGAGGCGTTCCTCCCTGGTGATATTGTTACCAGGGGGAGTGGCCTTGTGGAGGATGTTAGACAACTGCCTCCGGATCTCATTGCTGGTCTCCTGAGGAAGATGGTAAATCGCTGTCACGGTACGACTGATGATTTCCTCGGTGGGGATCGTTTTAGGGCCAATAGCGAAGTGGTGTCCTTTCGCACAACACAGACATTTGTGTTTCACTGAGTTCAAATTTACTCAGATTCTTCACAGTGTGAGTGAGGGTTGGGACCCTCTCCTGGGGGATCAGTTTCTTGAACTTACCCTTCTGACTCTCAGTTCTCATCTCAGCTGTTCGGACTGCTTGTTCATGTGTAACATGGTCGAGAGTCTCCCACAGCTGAGACTCCAACATCTGAGCCGGAAGAAGGTGGAGATCGAGAAGCTGTCTGTAGAGATGGGCCAGGTTCTTCTTAGCCGCTGTTATTCTCTCCTTGACAAATCTCAACAAAGCTTGGCGGAAGATGGCATTTGCCTGCTTCGATGGGACGAGATTCCTCAAACGGAGGAATTTCGGTACCACTTGATGGTCACGGCACCTTTTTAAAAAAGTTAGGGAGCACAGTTGGACGTGCAAGGACTTCCTAAGTTTGGTGAATAAATTCACCGACCCAAGAATAGCCTCTCCGTGAAGGCGTTTAATCTTAGTTTTGGGGCTTTCGCGGCCGTGATTAATGACATCTTTGGCTTCCGGATGGATGCCGCGTTTGGATTCAGCGTTTCGCCGACGTTTCGCAAACATTGCAGTCTGCATCTTCAGGGCTATGAGCTCCGATTTTGAGCTTCGATGTCTTGGGGTAGTCCTTATATGCCTTCCCTTTAGGCGGCGAGGGGAGGGGAAGGGGGTGTAGCGTCTCGCTACACACACACCAACGCGTAGCACACGCACGGATACGACACGCTGAGAGACGACTGGACATCAGTGACATCATCGCGCTCTGTCACGCGCCCAGTATCAAATACCTCTCGCTCGCACCTATTGTATTCGCATCCGAATTCTTACCTGACGCGGGTATAATAATTAGTCGTCTAGCTCATGCCACACGGTGGACATCTCTCCACCTCATCCTGTATATATTCATACTACCGACTTATCTGTACATACCGCATTCACGACAATAAACTAAATCTCTAGTTTTGCAAACTGTCGCCTCGCGTAGTTGATTCGTTATCTTCCCGAACCACAACCTCGAATCCTACATTGGTTCCGATACCGGGAAACTATGTGAGAGGCAGTTTCTCACTCAACATCGAAGGGAAGCGCGAGTGCGACAAGTGAAAACTCCTCGCAACCGCGTGCATTCATCATCGAAAGTTTTTACCTGTGCATCCCAGTGAAGTACATCCATCCTGGTGATCATCCACGCATCCTAGACTTTCCAGTGCCGCACATTCCGCGAGTTCGAGTGTTAAATTTAATTGCCCGTGATAGAAAACCGTAAAATTTCGTCGCGTGGGTACTCAACGGCATTTTCATCGGTGTCTCGAGGGTTCTAGAATCTTCGAAGCATCCGAGCGTCAATCGTGGTTTCGTAGTGTCTTTGTGAAACCAAAACAAATGCCTGTCTTAGNTGGAATCCTGTTCCATCGAAGCAGGCGAATGCCATCCTCTGCCAAGCTTCATTGAGATTGGTCAAGGAGAGAATAACAGCGGCTAAGAAGAATCTGGCGCATCTCTTCATACAGCTTCTCGATCTCCACCTTCTTCTGGCTCAGACGTTGGAGTCTCAGTNTGTCTCGAGGGTTCTAGAATCTTCGAAGCATCCGAGCGTCAATCGTGGTTTCGTAGTGTCTTTGTGAAACCAAAACAAATGCCTGTCTTAGTGCTATCTATATTTTTCACACCGGCACATTGCCGAGTACCAAGGACGTTGTACTGTGCTGGTGACTACAAAGACTTATAATGCTTTTGTCTCGCGTTTCATATTCGTCGATTTTATTCTATTTCGAATAAACTGTGGAACGGTAACAACCGCGCAAACACAACAACGGTAACGACTGGTCAACACAAGTAGCTGGAGGACAATTACACACAGGCTTGAGGGAGAGAAGAAAGTAACCTCATGCCAACCACTCCGATGGCAGCGTTGAGAACCTCGGGCCGATTCACCGCGCTCATCTCCGCCNGTCTCAACCACCAGGAGGATCCAAGACTCCGTTGGTACGAAATCACACAGCGACAATGGACACCGCACACGCGGCGCGGGCCAACGAGGATGGCAACCTCACCCGCAGTCTCATCGCATCAACATCGCATCACGACCACTCGGGCCTACGAGGATGGAAACCTCGCCCGC
>NW_021680708.1:99201-110706 GCF_001412515.2 Diachasma alloeum
GGGGGGGGGGGTCAGTCAATCATATTTTTTTAATTGACCAGCTGATCAATCAAACTTAGGAAGTCCTTGCACGTCCAACTGTGCTCCCTAACTTTTTTAAAAAGGTGCCGTGACCATCAAGTGGTACCGAAATTCCTCCGTCTGTGGAATCCTGTTCCATCGAAGCAGGCGAATGCCATCCTCTGCCAAGCTTCATTGAGATTGGTCAAGGAGAGAATAACAGCGGCTAAGAAGAATCTGGCGCATCTCTTCATACAGCTTCTCGATCTCCACCTTCTTCTGGCTCAGACGTTGGAGTCTCAGTTGTGGGAGACTCTCGATCGTGTTACACAAGCAGTCCGAACAGCCAAGATAAGAACTGAGAGTCAGAAGGGTAAGTTCAAGAAATAGTTAATGACGTGGTTTGATTCCACAATAAACGGTAATTTTCTAAACCGGCTAATAGTGATTTTCCCAACATCTCCCTCCACATTTTCATCCCACATCCACCCTAAAACTAGTCATTCACCAAACAAGTTTTTTTTGCAAAATGCTGTAAACCCATTTGTTTACGAGATAATTGCAAAAATATTTTTTTTCAGCAAAATTCCGCCAAAATAAAAAAATCAGAGCTCTGGGGATTCCGTAAACAATTGATAATTATCAATTGTTTACTCAAAGCGAGAGANACAGCGTCGAGAACACCGGGCCGACTCACTGAGCTCATCTCCACCAAGCATCGTGGAGAACTTCAAACCCTGGCATACGCGACGTCACAGCACACGGGGCCGCTAACAGACGTTTTCACCNAGTTTTTTTTGCAAAATGCTGTAAACCCATTTGTTTACGAGATAATTGCAAAAATATTTTTTTTCAGCAAAATTCCGCCAAAATAAAAAAATCAGAGCTCTGGGGATTCCGTAAACAATTGATAATTATCAATTGTTTACTCAAAGCGAGAGAGGAAAGAATCATTTTTTTTTCTCTTTCGTAATCCCCTACAAAAACATAATAAGAGCGACAGAGAAGTATCGTTCCTTCTCTTTCTCGCTCACGAGTGGAAGGGAAACTCTATCCCATCTCCTGCTCAGTGGAAGNTACCCGTCGAAAGGCATCACACGCACCTGCACGCACACACGCACCCACATCATCGCAACCCACGGCGAACACACACACATACATGCATCATCGCANGCTCTGGGGATTCCGTAAACAATTGATAATTATCAATTGTTTACTCAAAGCGAGAGAGGAAAGAATCATTTTTTTTTCTCTTTCGTAATCCCCTACAAAAACATAATAAGAGCGACAGAGAAGTATCGTTCCTTCTCTTTCTCGCTCACGAGTGGAAGGGAAACTCTATCCCATCTCCTGCTCAGTGGAAGGGNGGCATCACACGCACCTGCACGCACACACGCACATCATCGCAACCCACGGCGAACACACACACATACATGCATCATCGCAGCCCTCGGCGAAGACGCACACACCACTCCAAGCTCACGACCGTCTCAGCATACCGACAACCTGGAGAACAGCCCATGCCTAGCAGCAGCTAGTGTGTCGCAACATTCTTCATTATCAACATTTTTTTTTGTTCGTTTTCATCTCTGTTTTTTGTTCCAGAAAAAAACTACGNATCTCCTGCTCAGTGGAAGGGCAATTACGCACACTGATGCGCACAGCCACACGGACGTACAGCTGCTGAACGCTGTAGCGTCATTGGCTGTCCTTCTCACCCTAATAACTCCTCAGGGGTGCTTCTGATCAAAAAGTGGAAAAGGACTTTTCTGTTCAGGATCACCCCGTGAACCTGCCGGTTTCGGATCGGCATGTACTTCAGGGACACTCTGTAGAGCTTCAGTTGAGATGCCATCTCATATATTGCATTACAGAGCTTTTTGCTTAGATTGTTGACATTATTTTCATCATCATTTTTTCCCAAATCAACGCCAACTAGAGGCGACCATTGTATCATCGATTGAAAAGATTGCATTTTTTCAGAATCCCACTTTATCCTCTGACTGGAACTATTTACAAATTCTATCTCGAGGTTTTGTATCCTATCAAATTCTTTCAATGTCAGCAAAACCGGCAAATGATCGGAGAAGGTTACTATTGACATAATTTCCAAGTCTTTGATCATGTCTAAACCAACAATATTTACCGACACTAGATCTATAATACTCTTTTTATTTTTTCTGTGAAACGTGATTTGTGCGGGACAATCACTTGCTGATCGACCAGAACAAAATTCATATCATTCATCCATTCTTTTACCAACGTGCCCCTCGGATTTACTGTATCATCCACTGCTTCTCCTCTAGCAATCAGAGCTGAGCCAGCTACTAGCTCTTCTGGTAACTCCTCAGGACAGCCAACACGCGCGTTATAGTCACGGCCCAGTATTACCGGGATATCGACAAATCGTAGCTGAATGGTTTCCAGCGCCTCACGAAATTGCTGAAGATCAGTATTCAGAGTGCCTCCAGGATGAAAATACACAGCACCAATTATACATTCAAAATCTCCACTAGACACATGAATAAATAACCAACTTTTTGAAGAGTCCAACACTCGGGCATTCAGTGATTTTTTCACGAGAATACCCATTCCAGAACTTGCGTGTCCTTTGGTTTTCACTTTTATCACATTTACCCAAAACGTATCAAAATTTTGCCATGTAGCGCGCAGTTTGGCTGGTTACCCTTTGGGACTCCCGCACTACGATTTCGTCGTGCCTCTTTCGCATTTGGGACCACTATGAATTTTTTTTGTATCAGGATCCCTTTTATACCGGTTTTTATATCGAAATATACGACTTGTATTCAATGACAAAATCCTCTACTGAGAATATTATTAAAATTAGCAGTGTGAGTGTGTATGAATCGAGATGTCGTATACTTAAATTTGTTTAAATCATTTTCTATCGGTAAAATTAAATTGAATAAATTATTAATAATGCGCACCTGACATTTACTTGAATTTAATTTCATTTATGAAATTGTGACCACTATTTATGTATCTCCTCATCGAAGTTCAGGTAAAACGTATTTATTTATTCTTTTCATGATTTTTCTTGATAATTTTGAGTTACGAAAAATTTCTCAATCTTTATTTACTCTGGTGATGAGTTCATTTGTGGACATTGGTGTAATTCTCACTTGTGATATTTGTGCTTATACTTCAACTGATATTTAATCATTTCTCTTCATTACGGTTTCTAGTTGAATTTATTCTTCGAATTATTTAGAAATATGTAAAATCAGTATAATTGGCGCCCAACTAAAGGTATTATACTCTCTACCTTGCTAGAGAATTGTGGATTTTAGAGTTCGTTCATGTCAACAACTCCGACCTCGAGTCAAGTTACTCGGTCAAACAAAGAAACGGTTCTTAATCCTGGGTTGACAAACGAGGGAAAAATAAATAAGACTTTAAATTCACCACTGATAAAAAAATCTTTATTGGGGAATTTTATCAATTCTGGACGGTGTCACAGGGAAAACAAAATGGAACCAACGGTTGAGGATTTGAAAAAGTTGTTAGCTGAGGAGCAAGCTAAAGCAAAGGAAGCGGTCGCCGAAATGGATAGACGTAAAAAGCAGAGAGACGAGATGGCCAGAGAAAATCAGACATTACACACCCAGAAGGCTTACGCGGAGGGTTTGTTGCATGAGACTCAGAGCACGGCCCAGCAGGCTCGACAAAATCTTCCCGCTCCACCGCAGGTATCGACGAGGCCCTCTGTTTCCGTAAGTGATGAAATTGTTAGAGGTCTGGCTAGCTAGTTACCATATTTGCAAATGAATCCGAATATTCCCCAATTCAGCGCGAAAGTGAATCCAAAGGTATTTATTCAGGAGGTGAAAAATTATATGCATTTGGGAGGCATTCAACCCGAGTTTCATTTGATTTATCTCGAAAACTTTTTGCCGGGTCGAGTAAAAAATTGGTTTCAGGCATATAAAGCGGAAATACGATCATTCGCGGATTTCGAGTTGAAATTTCTAGATCAGTTTTATTCAGTACCCATGAAAGTCGCTTGGAAAAGTCAATGGCTCATTTGTCAATATAATAAAAATAATGGGATGTTTCGAGAATTTTTTTATTCGCAGAAAAACAAGGCTAAATTTTTTAATCCTCCTCTCTCTGAATACGAAGTCAATTTTTCTATTATTCAACAAATACGAGACGACGTAAAAATCGCATTAGCAACAGTGAATTATCCAGATACTTAGGAAGACAGATGGTGGAATACGATTATGTCTCGATGCTCGATTCATTAACGCGATAATTGAGGGTGATAATGAGACACCACCACTCATTCATGAATTGATGCAAAAATTTAATGGGGCTCAAATATTTCGAACGGTTGATTTCACTAGTGGATACTGGCAGGTTCCGTTGGAACAAAATTCTCGTCAATATACTGCATTTTTACACGGATCGATGCTGTGTCAAGTCACGCGAATTCCATTTGGTTTCAAGAAAGCAGGCAGTGGTTTCATTCGGGCTCTGAGTCTTGCACTAGGGGAAGAATCTAATGAATTTTTGACTTATTACATTGATGATTTGCTGGTAGCATCACGAGATGTTGACGAACATACGAAGCATCTAAATCTTTTTTGTGAGCATTTGAAAAAATTTAATTTGGCAATCTAATTGAAAAAATCTAAATTTTATCGTGCCGAAGTGCCTTTGTTGGGCTTTCTGTTATTTGGTAAAGGCATACGCTCTGAAGATGGCAAATTAAAGATAATTGAAGAGTTCCATACTCCTAAAAATCACACTGAGTTGCAGCAATTTTTAGGAGCATGCAACTACTATCGACAATTTAATGTGGCTCATGCCAAGTTTGTCGAACCCCTCAGCGAATTATTGAAAGAAGAGTCTCCATGGAATTGGATTAAAAAATATGATAAAGCCTTTAGAGAGTTGAAGAAGAATTTTGTAAACTGCATTTTGTTATCACACTATGATCTTAGTCGCTAATCTCGAGTGCAAACCGATGGTTCTGACATTGAAATCTGCGGTGTATTATACCAGATTGATGATGAAGGTTATCATCGAGTCATTTCGTTGGTGAGTCGAGGATTAACACCTGCAGAGCGCAATTATACTACTACGAAGAAAGAGTTGCTCGCGGTATTGTATTCTTTGGAGAAATTTGGGGTATACCTGATTGGAGGAATGTGCAAAATCATCGCTGATTACAAGGCCTTAACGTTTTTAGACACACTACTACGTTATCATACTGCTCGATTATCTCGATGAAATCTATCACTGCAAGAGTATGAATTCGTTGTGGAGCATTGCAAGGGCGTTGATAATGTGATTGCTGTTTTTCTCAGCAGAAATCCTGACAGTAAATTCCATGTGAGCAACCAAATACCTTTTCTATTTCTGAGATTTTTGCTGCGATGATAGCAGCAATCAAGGTGATTGCAGTAGTGTACTGGTATCGATTTGTCACTTAGAATTACGTAAGGATATCCATCGTCATTTAAACAATCTGCGAGAGGCTCAGAGAGCGGATAAACTGGGGTTGGAATATGTTGAGGAGAAAATGGCTACTGATAATGGTGATTTATTTCACGAACATGAGGGGGTTTGGTTTCACAAAGCAAGGAATAGTGAGAATTGGCGAGTTTTGGTTCCCCACCATTTGCAGGTACTAATAGCGATTTCGAAGTATGAACGTATAGGACACGGTGGAGTGTTCAAAACGCAGAATCAGGTGCGTAGGAATTTCTGGTGGAAAAACATGGCCAAGGATATCAAATCGCAGTGTTGAGAGGGAATATGGGTGCGTTAGGGCGAACAATCCGGGGGAGTTGGTGACGGTAGACTTTTACGGACCATTGCCACAATCTGTCGGGGATATCGAGTATATTTTTGTGGTGCTAGATGCATTCTCTAAGCTGGTGAAGTTATATTCAATTAAAAAGGCCAATACCAGAACTGTATTGAATAAAATTCAAAATGATTACTGTCGTGATAATAATAAGCCCCAGAGAATATTGGCAGATAATGGAACCCAGTTTAGAGCTCATGCATGGACAAAACTGTTGAATGATAATGATATCAAGACAAGTTTCTGTTCTATTAAACACCCTCAATCGAATCCCACTGAGAGGGAAATGCGCGAGCTACGGAGAAAGTTTCGTCTTTTCTTCAATTTTACTACTAATTACTACTAATTACTACTAATTTTACTAGTTTCGAATTTTCTCAATTATACTACACATTGTACCACTGGGTTCGCTTCATACGAATTGCATTATGGTAAAGTATTCAAGGATAAAGTCTACGAGATAGTAGCATTCCTCGAGCCTCACGTTGCCACGAGACATCAAAAAATTCAGCCTCCACTAGATCTTAAGGTGGGAGACAAGGTGCTCCTTAGGGTCCAACATTTGTCAAGTAATACTGATAGGGTAATTTATAAGTTTTTCCACCTGTATGAAGGTCCTTATCTGATCAAAAAAGTGATGAGTTGAAAGGGACTTACAATCGTACGAGCCTGAGGATATTTGTGGAGTGAGCGTGCGGGAGCTGGATTCTACAGCTGGAGAAGAACTTCACACCTGGAGAACCTCCTAGCCTCCGCAGAGGTTTTAGAGGCACATTAGCCTCCAAACACCAGCAAAATAAACCGCCATAACCACAAGCAGTCGACCACGTGAGAATAGAGAACCCCATCCTCACCTAGGAGGCAGCACCTTACGGATAGCTCCAAACTTGAACTTGAGATACCCACTGGAAGGGGCTGACTCCGGAAATACGTCATCCGCCAGAGCTGAACTGACTCCGACAAAGAAGAACTGAGGGCACCACCATACGGACACTCTAGGGATGCCGCGGCCCACAAATTTTCTGATTGGCTGACATTCAAACACCGAAGGTCAATGTCAAGGCCTCGTCACGGCGCCACTGGGGGAGTCAACCGCAACGGAATTCCCTGATTGGTTGCAGTGAAACCGACCTCCGGAAGTACGTCAGGCGAGGTGGAAACGCAGCCGAGAACTTCAGTTCGTTTTCAACCACCGCCATTATCACGTGTTAAAATCTCGTGTGGGTCTTATTTTTGTGTCTTCACGTGATATTGTGGCAGAGCGAGGATGTATCCATACAGCGTATCGTGTGGATAACTTTGAGGCGACTTTGCGGAGAAAATACGGAGGGAAAATTTTGACGATCCGGAGATACAGGGAGGATTACGAGAAATCGCACGGACACCGGGAGGACGTCGAGATGCACCACGTGTTGGATCAACTGGTGGGCTACGGCTCCACGTCGTTGTGAGTGCACAAAATTATATTTCTCGATCCTTTGGTGTGGCTCGCGTATTTATGAGATAATTGGTCTGTCAAAGTGTCGCGCATGAGTCTGAGGGATTCGGTTGGGTTGGGATATGGAAGCTGGGGGTCTGTCGGTGACCCTCAGAGGGGAATCTTGGATCCGCCATCTTAATAAGGTTCATTAGTTTTCCGTAATACTGGTGTATCCCGAGGGTCCTTGAAATATTCTAGTCGAACTCTGGGAAATTAGGGAATATTTACGGAGGGAAATAGAAATAGCCGAAATTACTACGTCTGTTAAATCTTGTTGATATTATTCTTGACACATCGTGTTTTGTTCTCTGGTGTTGCGAAGGAGAGAAAAATTATATCTCGGCCCGTACCGCGAGCAAGAGGCCTTGTGAAAGCCCATGTGGGGTCGCACGACCAGCGTTTTGTGTAGTTGCCATCCGTAAAGAAAACTATAATAATCGCCGAGCCTCTCCGTTGCCCTCCGGAAAGCAAATCACTTATTACTTATCCGTACTAATTATTTTGAATTGTGTCGAGTCCGGCGGACCGGAATTTCCGGAATTTGTTATTATTATTTTCTTTGGTTTTGATTCTCATTTTCTTTATTATTTTTCGCATTGATCAAAAGTATTATTTTGTTTGTATCATCATTTTCCTCGATATTTCTCACATGGAACAAAAGTATTATTTTATTTTTGCTATCATTATTTTGGGTCGACCCGCAGCTATCGTATTTATTTTGTTTTTTGAAACCATCCCATATCGAGATTATAGAATATAGAAATCTCTTTTTAAACGAAAATCGCTATCTCTCGTTATTTCTACTGAACATATTTCCTCGCACCAAGAATGAAGTATTTAAGTTAAATTATTCTAAGCAGGAGCACACCGGACAACAAAACGGTAACGGTGTGCTGTAATGTCGAAAATTTTGCACTAGAAAACTTTAAGGCTAGAATAATTTTATGTGAAATAATTGAGAACCAAACCCACAATTGTAAACTATATTGACACATTTCATCACTTGAAGTCAAGTAAAAATTCCAAAGACATTGGAATCGAGTTCAAAAGTGATGAAATGGCACACTCAGCATGCCCCAATTACTCAATACTAAGATTCGCGCGCGAAAGACCGATTGAAAACCGATTAATTGAAACCCCAAAAACCGAATGAACTACTTCCACATAAAAATCAAGAGTGAGAAAAGTCATACGACATTTTCCACCAATTAAAAATGGACTCGTTGGAGCCCATGTGACAAGTGACCCCAAAATTCATAGAAAAATGTCAGAAAAATGAAAATTAAACAGTCTTGAAACAGCGACGGAGCAGTAACAATTCTGGTAGAAATAGTTCATTTAATCGCTCCGGTTTTTGAATCCTTCCTTCGATTACGCGGGATAGTACTGAATTAATAGTAAGTTAGAAACAATTGAAATTATGCGGGAATAAAATTTCTTTAATCGAGAGTGGTGACTTTTCCTATAAATAAGGAATTCGTTTATTGTGACGCGTTGTGGACAGTCTCAAATAAACTCTTAAAATGTTGAAATTCAACTGTCAAAATTCATTAAAGTATTAACGAGTAGAAGAAAGTGTTTCCGTGAAAGTATCCATGAGAGCCTTTAGCGCGACTAATTGCTGGTGAGGAAATTACGGATTTACACAGGGATCTAGAATCACATCGAATAATTCATAAATAACAGACCAAATTGTGAGTAACAAAATTTGTAAACCTAAATTTGAATCCTTCAGATCATTCCAGGGATAGAAATTTTAGCTACAAAGATTTCTGTAAAATCACGCTTATGTTTTTGTAAACCGAATAGTTATACAAAATATATTTAAATTCAAATTTGATTCCCATTACATCTTCAAATTTCTTGATTGGAAATTAGTCTCAACTCAAGCCTAATCTATCCCTAAATGAAACCCTTTTCCTTTGTATTTTAGAAAAAGGTAAGAGTATAAAACTTTGCGTCGTCCAATAATTATAAAATCTAATAATTTTAGCTTTGATTTTAATGTGACAATTAAAACATGTCCTTTCGACGCTAAAATCTTTCTCCGGACATAACANACATAAAAATCAAGAGTGAGAAAAGTCATACGACATTTTCCACCAATTAAAAATGGACTCGTTGGAGCCCATGTGACAAGTGACCCCAAAATTCATAGAAAAATGTCAGAAAAATGAAAATTAAACAGTCTTGAAACAGCGACGGAGCAGTAACAATTCTGGTAGAAATAGTTCATTTAATCGCTCCGGTTTTTGAATCCTTCCTTCGATTACGCGGGATAGTACTGAATTAATAGTAAGTTAGAAACAATTGAAATTATGCGGGAATAAAATTTCTTTAATCGAGAGTGGTGACTTTTCCTATAAATAAGGAATTCGTTTATTGTGACGCGTTGTGGACAGTCTCAAATAAACTCTTAAAATGTTGAAATTCAACTGTCAAAATTCATTAAAGTATTAACGAGTAGAAGAAAGTGTTTCCGTGAAAGTATCCATGAGAGCCTTTAGCGCGACTAATTGCTGGTGAGGAAATTACGGATTTACACAGGGATCTAGAATCACATCGAATAATTCATAAATAACAGACCAAATTGTGAGTAACAAAATTTGTAAACCTAAATTTGAATCCTTCAGATCATTCCAGGGATAGAAATTTTAGCTACAAAGATTTCTGTAAAATCACGCTTATGTTTTTGTAAACCGAATAGTTATACAAAATATATTTAAATTCAAATTTGATTCCCATTACATCTTCAAATTTCTTGATTGGAAATTAGTCTCAACTCAAGCCTAATCTATCCCTAAATGAAACCCTTTTCCTTTGTATTTTAGAAAAAGGTAAGAGTATAAAACTTTGCGTCGTCCAATAATTATAAAATCTAATAATTTTAGCTTTGATTTTAATGTGACAATTAAAACATGTCCTTTCGACGCTAAAATCTTTCTCCGGACATAACAGTGCATTGCACGGAGTGCATCAGGAAGGCGAAGAGTTCTCATGAAAGTTGTTTCGTACCAAACAGTATGTTAGAGATTTCTCGTAACATGTCGAATGTCTCATCAATTATCAACAATCTAGGTTTTTATAAAAATATTCGATTTATTCAAAGTTTAATATTTCAAGAATTACTCCGGGCCAATTCCCCAATTCTTCGAATCTTGCCAGCTGCATCCAACAATTTGAAAGTAAATTTATTTTCCTCAAACAAAAAATCGCAGCAAATCCCTGAACCGTAATAAAATGCATTTTCGAAGTCTTGAAATTTCCCGTCTTTAAAATATCTTTCGGATTTTTCCCGTCTATTCAAAATCTCTCTGATCGTAATAAAACATTATCTTTGAAAACAACATCTTCAGACATTTTACAATTTAATCCGTTTCGTCGCGACGGACGTGTTTTCCCTCGGCTTTGCGACACTCTTTCAAAAGACAACAAAATTCAGCTCGTTTATGATCTAGTCCTCCGTCTTCATTCAATACCTTTCACTCAAGACCGTTTATGACTTAAGGCCCGCATGGAGGTTCGAAACCCCTCTCCCCTCCACCCACCCCCCCTCGTCTATGTTCTCTGCCATGTAAGATGGCGTATTTCCCCCACTGTTCTCCGGTACTTTTTGGGGGCAATTTTATAGCCTAAAGGGAATAAAAAAAGAAAAAAGGGCGATGTAGCGCGAATTCTATTTTATTGATTAATTTTTTGAGCCTAATTTTATAAAGAATAAAAAAAAACTCGCGCCGTAAGAAGTAGACAAAGTTTTGGGGGAAGAGTATGCACTGAGGGTAGATAATCTTGTTAGTGTAGATAACCCCGGTCACATTTCACTTCCGACAAAAATTTCACTGAACACAAAATAAATCTAAAAATTTCGCGTATGTAGCGCGATTACAAATTTTTCCCCCGAATTATTAAAACTACACTTATTATAAATAAATAAACACTCGCGAAATAAGAAGTGTACAACGAGCTGGCGATCAGCTGTCATAGCCGAACACTGAGGGAAGATAATCCACGGCGACTCAATGCTCCAGTGAAAATGCGGCAAGTCCCATGCCTACCTAGCGCTCCTTTTTACCGACCGCGACTAAGGCGATGTTTTCACGCCGGCACTGTCATACGGTTCCGTACGATGTAAACACTATTAGAGAAGGGGGTGGGGTGGAGAGGCCGGCGTTTTGCAAATCTCTCCGCA
>NW_021680708.1:116526-119201 GCF_001412515.2 Diachasma alloeum
TTATTTAGGACAGTACTCATAATTCAACTCTGCTTTGACCGGATCGGAGTTTCGTAACCTTTAGCTATTTCTAGTGACTCTTGTTACATTTTATCCTTCCCTTTGCGACTTTGAAGATGTTTGACTCTACTGGTAATGGCCCTTATAACGCTTGACTCTCCCCCTACTGACTCTTGTCCGATTTCATGTTTCCCCTTGTGACTCTCGTGATTTTGAGGCTTGTCACTCCAAGTAATTCTCCCGATGTTTGCTTCCGGGCAGAAGTTGTGTAATGGTGATTTTTTTCGATTCGCTAATTTTATGTGGAAAAACTTAGAAATGCCATAAAACGTAAATAAATGATATTAAAAAAAACGTCTGTATGTATGTGTGTAAGTATGTTCTCGTTTGCCCCGTTATTTAGAAAACGGTCAGTGCAATCAACTTGAAATTAGCAGCTAATTGGTACTATTGATCCTCACAACTAGTAGAAATTTCAACTCGATCGATCAAGCGGTTCCTGAGATATAGAGATTCCTTGAAACTCATTTTTGCCTGTATTTCCTAATTCGTTTGGCCGATTCGACTTTTTTTTTTTAAATACCCGCGATAGGACTTACGTAATTGGATCACAAAACGCCGATGACACTCCAAGTAATGTAGATTCATTCTTTTTTTTAAATTTTTTTGCTGAAATTGTTTGTAACTACGTTATTGTGAAAAATAATGGAAATAGAAACTTTAAACTTGGTACGATTTTAGGTTTTGTGATATCAAAATTTAGTATTTCGAATGAGCGAAATCGGACCAGTAGTTTCGGAGATATTCGACTTCCTTCGCAAAACATTGTTGCTCAATATCTCAAAAATAACTGGTCTGATTCAATTTTTTTTCCACAAAACGAGTGGCTCGATGTCCGTCAAAACTTTTAATTAATTTTCAGCTCGATTGACCAAGGGATTCCTGAGATCTAGTGCTTCCTGAAAAATCTTTTTTTGCTGATATTTTCAATACAGTTTGACCAATTCGATTTTTTTTTTAATACTCGTTGCGATGTAATGAAATTGCGATCCAATCAAATTGGTACAAATAAAAATTAAAGAAGCAGAAAATTCAACAAAATGTAACAGTCATATGCTAATCTGTCAAATACTTTCCATCAAGCGCTTCTCTATTTTCCCCCGAGCATCCCTCGTGATTTTTAACCCTCTCCAAGTGACTCGCGATTTTTTACTTTTTTCCCAACAATCCTTCGTGATTTTTGACTCTCCTCAAGAGACACGCAATTTTGAGCCCTTCCCAATCTCATTATCTTTTTTAGCTATGAGTTCTGTTGGGGTATTTCGGCGCTTTCACTGTCTGACTAGATTCGGCTGAATTCCCTTAGCATCTCCCGTATCAATTATACTAGATCGGCCGGTTTTCCCTTAGCAATAGATCTCTTTTTTCACATTTATGTTTTTGTATTGAGGAAAGTCCCATGCATCGATTGATTAGGAAAACTCAGAAGATGTAAGAAGGGTAAAAACGGTCAAGAGAATTCTATTATACTATTTTGAAATCCGCGGTTTTTCCGTACAATCCGATAAAAAAAAAGTCTCAGTTTCATTCACATTATCCCACTAATCGTTACATAATTTGGATAACTCTAGTTCAAACTCGAATACTAAATGGCAAAAAGTTCAAGATTCATGGTCTGTTTTGTGATTTGGATGAAATGGATCAGGAATGTACACGTCGCACGCATGCATGGATTAGAGAAACAGAGGGACATGAATATTTGAGTATTTTTGAAAAAAAAAAACAACATGATTCTACATAAATCGTGAAAATAGATAGAGGTAGCTGTACTTACATTGTAGAGAAGAATCTTTTTTTGCTCTTCCGTTTGGCAGTGAGATGAAGATTTTTTTTAGTCTCGTCGCCTTTCACAAACCGTTTTCGCCTCATTTTTCCTCGAACAACACTCAATTTTCCAAATAATAATTGGATAATCACTATCTAACTATGTAATAGTCACAAATAGTTTCAAGGATGCCGTCAATCCAAAAACAAAGTGAAATATGTGACTACACACAAAAACGAACACGACAATGATGCGTCGTTGAGACTTGATCGATCTCGATCAACACAATTGAATGCGAAAAAATAAAAATAAAAATTCAACCGTTTCTGATGTGATTCCGAACTACAATTTCACATCAATACTACGAAAAACTGCGAAAAAACTGCGAAAACACAATTGGTTAGGATCGCACATGTGACGTGTTGAATGCCACACATGAGACTGATGAATGACGGGAGGGAACGAAAAAAGTACTCCCCCTCCCTCAAACAGGAAATCACCTCTCACAAGAGGTTTTATCATTTTTTATTTCTAGGGAAAAATTCCCATTCATTCCTAAATTATCATTTTATCATTTTTTTTTTAAAATAAAAATTGGCCATTATTGGCCAATTTTGAGATATTTGTGGGTGAAAAGAGCAAAAAAATGCAAATTCTTCAAACATCTAATTTTCCTCTAATGTGAAAAAAAAGAAAAAAAAGTGAAAATTTTGGGGTGGATTGCCAATAAGAAAACACAAACACAACAGTAACGTTCGTCCGAGTTAAAATATCTGGAAACGCGTAAGACTAATTCCTCATTGGCCAATAGGTTGTCATCGCACTCGGGGCGGAAAATTCAAGCGCCCCC
>NW_021680708.1:121517-144812 GCF_001412515.2 Diachasma alloeum
TCGGATTTTTCCCGTCTATTCAAAATCTCTCTGACCGTAATAAAACATTGTCTTTGAAAACAACATCTTCAGACATTTTACAATTTAATCCGTTTCGTCGCGACGGACGTGTTTTCCCTCGGCTTTGCGACACTTTTTCAAAAGACAACAAAATTCAGCTCGTTTATGATCTAGTCCTCCGTCTCCATTCAATACCTTTCACTCAAGACCGTTTATGACTTAATCCCTTCCAGACGAATTTTCGGTCGCATCACCTAACGAGTCTCTCTACCTGAGTTCCACGCCACCCCAAACATAGCAACACTGAGTTACTCCACGCGGACTCCCCCACTTTTCTCACCTTTGAGGTCAAGACAATTCGGACCAACCAATCACACCACTCAAAATTCATACTTCATCAATCCGAAGATCCTACTCCCCTCCACTCATTAACTTAAAGCTTCAAGAACCACCCCTTGAATTTTCTCCTTTCTAACGAAAATATTTTTCACTTCTCCACACTTGAACTCGAAAGTTCATGAGAGTAACATCCTCTGGAATCGTGCGCGACCAGAATTCTATGAGACATTCGGCATTCGTTTAATCTTGATGACGACGCGATAATTATTCGAATAAAGTCTTAAATTTTACTTTTATTAAACAGTTGTTAAGCAAAATAATTCGCGAATTTATTATCTGAGATTAACATTGAAAAACAAAACATTTATATACAAAAACATTTATTAATAGACAATCATGTAAACGATATTTAACCATTAGTGAATAAATAAATTTTATAAAAATAAAAGTCGTGAGTTTTTCAAGTGAGTTTAATTATTAGCTCGAAAGTATCGATTATTGCAAGGTATTCGATACATGTTTATAGTCCTTCGAGCCGGATTAACAAAAAATAATAATAAATGAATAAATAACAATTTAATAAAAATAAAAATACATTCAATCGAACAATCAGTGACTAATAAATTAAAAATTAGTGTTGAGTGCCAAAAGTGACTGACAAATTTACTCGAAGTTCAGTGAAAGGTGACAGTTGAATTCCCCGTTCAGTGAAATTGAATATCCGTGAAAAAATGACTCAGCAGAGCCAGGAAGAACTCGAACCAGAGAGGGTGGAAAAAATGAAAACCATTGTAGACCGAATGGACAAACTGGAAGCTGAGAATACAACGATTAAAAAATTCTTGGCTATCTACGATCATGCCCTACCAGAACCAGAAAGAATCGACAATAAAATGAAGAAATATCACGATTTATTCACAAACTTCGAAGATTTGCCAGAAGACCTAAGACAACTAGACACAGAAAACCAGTACTACGAGCAATACAAGATTAAAGGATACCAGATCCAGAATGATTACTATGATAATACTGCAAAATATGAAAAAATAAAGGCGACAGCACGAGGAGAAAACGGAGTGTCAAGGTCACCATCAGATGTGACGCAAATACAAACAAACATCTCTACGTTTCGAAGACGTTTGAAATTACCACAATCTTCCCTTCCGATATTTGATGGGTCTTATGAAAATTGGCTAACATTCAAGGGAGAATTCTGTTCAATGATTCATGATCAAGATGACATGAGTGATCCCAATAAGCTCTCATTACTTCGCCGTGCACTGACGGGGCCAGCATATGATAAAATGAAAATGCTTTCATCAGATCCTGGGAATTATGTTCGAGCTTGGAAACTGTTTGATGAAACATATTCAGACAAACGACTAATTATCTCAAGACATCTCAATTTATTGATGAATTTACCAAAACAAGAGCACGAAACCGCCAAGGGCCTCTCGCAGCTTGTAGATGACACACGCCAGCACTACGAAATGCTGAAAGTGATGGGGATCGAATTAACAGAAGAAATCATCGTTACAATTCTGGAAAATAAACTTCACCGCTCCACCGCTGATGACTGGGATGAAACCATCGATAAAGGCATTTTCCCACCACTTGATAATTTGCTGAACTTCTTATCACGCAGAGCAAGCCGCCTTCCAATTCGTAATGTCAATAAAACCCCCTTTGGTGCGAGTCATCAGCAGACATCAAATAAATTCTCATCAAACAACAATCATGACAAAACGAAGAGAACTGGAAAACGCACATATGCACAGGCATTTGTTACAAACACTCATTCAACCTGCTCTTATTGTAAAAAGGAGCCACATCCACTTTTTTTATGTGCAGAATTCAAGAATCTGCCAGCTAGTAAACGATTGAAGGTTGTACGTGAAGAACCCTATTGCATCAATTGTTTACGCAACAATCACCAACTAGAGGATTGCTACTCACAAAGAAATTGCCGCCTCTGTGAAGAAAGACACAATACATCGCTCCATCACGCGCTCCTTGCTGAACGAGTATCACAAAAAACGAAAGGTATGTCACATCAGTTACAGCCTATTCAAATTCACAATCAACAACAAAAATCTTCACATTTGAAACAATCCACTCTTATCACGCAGCCTCCTAGTGATCAGATAATTCTCAGTGCCATTGTAAATATTCTGGATCACAATAAGAGACCAGTAAAATGCAGAGTCCTATTAGATACAGCATCAACAGCAAATTTCATTACTGAAGAGTTAGCCAAACAATTAGGGATACCCAAGACAAAATATTCAGTACCAGTCGGTGCTTTGAACGATTTATCAACCCGTACCAAGCATCTTATCACTGCAACAATCCAATTAAGCAACAAAAAATATGAAACAGATGTTCAATGTTTGACAATTCCAATAATTTCCGGGCTCCTACCAATTCAACCTATTCCACGAGATACTCTTGCTTTGCCATCAAATATTCAACTCGCAGATCCAGATTTTCACAAACCTAGACCTGTCGACATGCTGCTGGGCTCAGCCCCCAGTTTGGGATTATTTACAACTGGACAATATCACATAACAGGAAAAAATGGATCCAATGTAATTTTACAAAAAACACGACTAGGATGGGTAGTAGGAGGCAGTTTGTCTACGAGGGTGCCCCAGCAGAACATCAAGTATTTAACACGCAAGCTGCAATAGATCTCAAAAGATTTTTTGAAATTGAAGAAGGGCCTGTAAGACATTTATTATCACCAGAAGAACAAGCAGCTGAGAATCACTTCTTTCGTCATCATCACAGAATGAATGACGGCCGTTATGTCGTCTGTTTACCATTTAAATCTAATCCACCAATGTTAAAGTCCAGAGACATGGCTATGAAGCGCTTTAATTCACTGGAAAGAAAACTCAACAATAACATCCACCTAAAGAGACAATATCACGCTGTGATTGAAGAATATCTTGCACTTCAACACATGTCCAAGGCAGTAAACATCGCATCTCCTGGTTTTTATCTACCACGTCATGCAGTTATTAAAGAGAGCAGCATGACAACGAAGGTCAGAGTTGTATTTGACGGATCTTCAAAAACATCGAACGGAATCTCTCTTAATGAAACTCTTATGATTGGACCCACCATACAAAACGATTTATTTTCCTTGATTCTCCGATTCAGAAGTCATCAATACGTCTTAACCGGAGATATTGAAAAAATGTACCGTCAGTTTCTTATTCATCCCGACGATCGTAAATACCAGCGCATTCTCTGGCGAGATGAAAATGATGAAATCGCAACTTATGAACTTAACACTGTAACATTCGGATTATCAGCAGCTCCCTTTCTGGCAATTAGATCTCTTCAACAATTGGCTCGAGATGAATCGAAATTTTTTCCCATCGCATCGCGTATTCTACAGGAAGATATGTACGTTGATGATTTACTAACTGGATTTGATTCGATTGAAGACGCTCAACAAGCTCAGATCGAAATCACTCAATTACTAGCAAAAGGCAGCTTGAATATCCGTCAATGGGCTTCGAACGATGATGAAGTCCTTCACGAGGTCCTACCTGAATATATCAATCAACATCTACAACTCGACAATGACAAAACTATAAAAAGTTTAGGCATTTCCTGGAACTCCGAAGCTGATGCGATCAAATACAAAACAAAGCCAATTGAGTTAAACAACACAATCACAAAACGAAAAATTTCATCAACAGTTGCTTCTATCTTTGACCCGTTGGGACTTCTCGGTCCAGTAATCTTGAAGGCAAAAAACATTATTCAACAACTCTGGTCCGCGAAAGTGGACTGGGATGAATCTATACCACTCAGTATTCAAACACTCTGGATCGATTTGTGTACTGAGTTGCCATTAATCAACGATCTTCAATTTGATCGAAAGGTCATAATAAAAAAGGCACAAGAAATACAAATACCCGGTTTCTGTGACGCCAGTAATACAGGTTACGGAGCCTGCATTTATCTAAAATCAATCAATAAGCCCGGCGCGTATCTGGGAGACCCGGGTTCGATTCCCGGCTGGGTGAAGCGGAAATTTTTTTCTCTCTAAATTCTAATTCTCTTAGAATTTTTTTTTTTTTCAAGGCTCAAGTCAAATCAATCTTCTGTGCTCAAAATCTCGAGTAGCACCTATTTAAATCCCAGTTCGAATGCCACGTCTCGAACTGTGTGGAGCATATACGCTCGCTAAGCTATACGATTCAGTCACAAAAGCAATCAACCTTCCCATATCCAAAACAATACTCTGGACAGACTCCACCATCGCCCTTCATTGGATCCACACACCTCCTCATACCTCGAAAACCTTTGTCCAAAATCGAGTGGCAGATATACAACAAAAAACAATGAATTCGAATGAGAATTGTGAATGGAAATATGTTCCATCAGGGGACAACCCTGCTGATGCATTGTCCAGAGGACAATTACCATCCGAATTCATAAAAAACGAACTCTGGCCGAATGGTCCTCACTGGTTGAAGCAGACCCCAGACCACTGGCCACAACAACCTATAATTCCAAACCCCACTGATGACAGTGAGAAAAAACGAATCATATGTTTACATACAACACTTGATACTTCCTTATTCAAAAACTTCAATTGTTTCCGTAAATTAATACGAACATTTGCCTACTGTTTTAGAGTAGCAGACATCATCAAAAGGAAACGACACTGGCAAGGGAGATTATCTACTGCTGAACTACTCGAGACATGAAACCGTATACTCCAACTGGTCCAATCCTCAGCTTTCTCCGCAGAACTTCAATCCATACAACATCTGAGAAAAAATGGAACACAGCACCACCACAAACTCAGTCAACTCAATCCATACATCGACGACAAGGGCCTCTTACGAGTTGGAGGGAGATTGAACGAAGCCGACTTATCTGATCTCCAGAAACATCCAATCATTCTACCAAAAAACCACATCATCACAGACCTCATCGTTCAAAACGAACACCTCAACAATTTACATTCGGGAGTCCAAGGCACTTTATACAGTACTAGACAGACATACTGGATATTGGATGGCCGCAATCAGATTCGCAGAGTCATCCATAAGTGCGTAACGTGTGTTCGAGCCAACCCACCACCTACCAATTACTTGATGGGACATCTACCAGCAGCCAGAGTCTCCAGAACTATCAGACCTTTTGTACATGTGGGAGTGGACTATTGTGGTCGTTTCTATATCAAGGAGAAGAAATTTCGTAACAAGATTAAGGTCAAGGTTTATGTCGCTGTGTTCATCTGTCTCGCAGTCAAGGCAGTGCATCTGGAGGAAGTCAGTGACTTGACCTCATCTGGTTTCCTTGCAGCACTCGATCGATTCATCGCCAGAAGGGGTAAACCAACGCTCATTGAATCGGACAATGGAACCAATTTCACTGGGGCCAATAATGAAATGAAAAATATCATAGCAACGTTACAACACCCACATGAAGATGATAGGATCACTCGCGCCCTCAGTAATCAAGGAATTCAATGGAAATTCACCCCTCCATTATCACCACACTTTGGTGGCATATGGGAAGCCGCAGTAAAATCGTTCAAGCATCATGCGATTCGAGTCATGGGCCTAGTTCTTTTTACATTCGAAGAACTCAACACTTTAGTCATCCAAATCGAGGCAATTTTAAATTCTCGACCACTCACTCCAATCTCTGCTGATCCCCACGATCTTCAAGCATTAACACCAGCACATTTTCTCATTGGAGATACATTGACTAACAGACCAGAGCTGAACCTTACAGACGAGAAGATCAATGGTCTCACCAGATGGGAATTAGTTCAAAAATTAAAACAAGAATTCTGGACGCGATGGCACAAGGAATATTTGCATGAACTCAATATCAGGAAAAAATGGACTACTGGATCTCATGACATCCAGAAAAATTCTGTTGTCCTGCTCAAGGATGATAATCTCCCTCCTATGCAATGGAGGCTTGGTCGTGTAGTTGAAACTCATCCAGGAGCAGATGGAATCATCAGGGTGGTAACAGTCAAAACAGCAACAGGAGAATTGAAACGCAACCTCAAGAAACTCTCGCCCTTACCAGTGTCACCTCCTGACGATGAAACAAATTGATAAACAAGATAAGGAACATTTTAATTTTTTTTTTTATTGATCGTGAAACTCTCAACGGGGGGAGTGTGTTTCGTACCAAACAATATATTAGAGATTTCTCGTAACATGTCGAATGTCTCATCAATTATCAACAATCTAGGTTTTTATAAAAATATTCGATTTATTCAAAGTTTAATATTTAAAGAATTACTCCGGGCCAATTCCCCAATTCTTCGAATCTTGCCAGCTGCATCCAACAATTTGAAAGTAAATTTATTTTCCTCAAACAAAAAATCGCAGCAAATCCCTCAACCGTAATAAAATCCATTTTCGAAGTCTTGAAATTTCCCGTCTTTAAAATATCTTTCGGATTTTTCCCGTCTATTCAAAATCTCTCTGACCGTAATAAAACATTGTCTTTGAAAACAACATCTTCAGACATTTTACAATTTAATCCGTTTCGTCGCGACGGACGTGTTTTCCCTCGGCTTTGCGACACTTTTTCAAAAGACAACAAAATTCAGCTCGTTTATGATCTAGTCCTCCGTCTCCATTCAATACCTTTCACTCAAGACCGTTTATGACTTAATCCCTTCCAGACGAATTTTCGGTCGCATCACCTAACGAGTCCCTCTACCTGAGTTCCACGTCACCCCAAACATAGCAACACTGAGTTACTCCACGCGGACTCCCCCACTTTTCTCACCTTTGAGGTCAAGACAATTCGGACCAACCAATCACACTACTCAAAATTCATACTTCATCAATCCGAAGATCCTACTCCCCTCCACTCATTAACTTAAAGCTTCAAGAACCACCCCTTGAATTTTCTCCTTTCTAACGAAGATATTTTTCACTTCTCCACACTTGAACTCGAAAGTTCATGAGAGTAACAACCTCCTGAATCGTGCGCGACCAGAATTCTACGAGACATTTGGCATTCGTTTAATCTTGACGAGGCGATAATTATTCGAATAAAGTCTTAAATTTTACTTTTATTAAACAGTTGTTAAGCAAAATAATTCGCGAATTTATTATCTGAGATTAACATTGAAAAACAAAACATTTATATACAAAAACATTTATTAATAGACAATCATGTAAACGATATTTAACCATTAGTGAATAAATAAATTTTATAAAATAAAAGTCGTGAGTTTTTCGAGTGACTTTAATTATTAGCTCGAAAGTATCGATTATTGCAAGGTATTCGATACAAAAGTATTTAATCTAATTTTTTTTGTATTTGGGATTCATTCCTCCGGACTCAGAGTACGCATTCACATCATTTGTCTATTCAATCTCTAATATTCTTGAGGGAATTGCGAGATAATTGAAAGGTTATTTCTTTCTTGGAGGGTTCCAATGGTTTTACGGAGAAATATTTTGCACATCATCACAATCTTTAAAATCTCTAAAAATGGGATTAATAGCAAATGGGGATGTAATGTTGGTGGTCTAGAGAGTTGTGTTGGTGGTTGGATGGTAAAAAACCAGTTTAAATTAGACAAACTATGAAAATGTGTGATAATCACTTCATCCGGTGTATATAAAAGCATGTTACGAGTTAATTTCGAATGAATCTAGTGATGCAAAAAAAAATTAATTCTATAAGCGGAGGCAAGAACAAAACATTAAAAGATTGATTGTATATATGTTGAGACTACTTATCTTTATAACTAATGATTCTCTATACTTACGAATTGTATTGTATCACAACGTATCAATGCAGGGAATAATTATCAGCTCATGATTACTGTACATTGTATAAATCAAATGATAGTGATTTATAAATTCAAATAAAAAATGTCAATTCGTAAATGATGGTTATTGGTTGGATAACTGAACTGTCGAAAAATATTGGTCATATCATAAGGCTTATAAGCATCAGTTTTACTCTATAAATGGTCGAGACGAAAGGGTTTCCTATCTGGAAGCTGGTGTGTACCAGGTGATGGAATCTGTCATCACGTGATTATAGTAATAATCAGAGTGGTTTTTGGTTAGAAGTGCACATACGGCCGCACTGGTTGTTGGAGGAGTGGATTCATGGGCAAATGGTGATGTCCCTGGGCACAAAGAAGCTGTTCGGGTATTGATGAAGGGAGTGTCAGTTAAAGTCTGGAGATTTTTTTTAGGGCTGTTTCACCAAGTCGCTGTCTTGAGAAAAGACTTCAAAGTTTCATGCAGAACGAACTCGCAATAGCTGGATATATCTGGGGTCCTGGCAATCTGGTGATCAATGTTAGTCTGAATGTTGTTAAGGGCTGAGGGATCAGCGTTTACTAAAGTTTGGTGCAATCAACGTATGTCAAATGGTTTATCTCATTTCATTTGACTCCATGAGATAAAGGGGGATTATATAATGATTTTAAAATTTGAATGATATTGGCGCCTCAAAGAATTCAATAGTCCTTCAAGATGATTAATAGCGGCGCTGGACACCTGATGGGTTTGATGACACCTCATCGTTGGAGCCTCGCTCTCGTGCCTTCCGACCTCTGAACCGAACGGTTAGTTACTCCAATACAATCATTATTATTTGTCGAATCATTTGGGATAGGGACGCTTGAGCGATTTTATCAACTATTGAGTACTTTCCTAGACATTGTAATAATTATTCTCTATCCATACTTGGTAACCATTGCCTTGATTATTGTTGATTAGACGAATTCGGTTCTTATATCAACATATACGACTTTTATTCAATGACAAAATTCTCTACTGAGAATATTATTAAAACTAGAAGTGTGAGTGTGTAAAATTAAATTGAATAAATTATTAATATTGCGCCCCTGACATTTATTTACTTTACATTTAATTTTCCTTTATGAAATTGTGCCCATTATTTATGTACCTTCTCATCGAACTTCAGGTAAAACGTATTTATTCATTCTTTTAATGATTTCTCTAGATAATTTTGAGTTATAAAAATATTTCTCAATCTTTATTTACTCTGATGATGAGTTCATTTGTGGACATTGGTGTAATTCTCACTTGTGATATTCGTGCTTGTGCTTCAACTGTTATTTAATTATTTCTTTTCGTTACGGTTTCTAGTTGAATTTATTTCTCGAATTATTTGGAAATAAGTAAAATCAGTATATACTAAAAATTTTGATTAATAATTGAGAATCATAATTTTGGAAAAGAGATGGTCTCAATTTAGAAATGTTGAATGGTATTCAGTTCACAAATGGATTGAAAGTTGAGCTACAGAGACTCACGATGTTTCATCAGAAAAAATAAAAAAAATTTGTACAAGAGAACCAAGCTATTTCACACTTTCAAATTCAGATATTGTTCCGAATAGTTTCGAAGTTCATGGAAAGCTTTAAAATGCCTACATAACTGTTGAGTGAAATTTGATTGATTTTTTTGATAATTGAAATGAGAGAAAGAAATTCTCCAAATTTTTTTTCGAAAAAACAAGAGAAATGTTAATAACAACAATAACGGCAATAATGATGATGAAAGAATGGAATACCAGATCCGGCAAATATTGAGTCGATAGTTCAGAATTGATTTCATCAATCATGTTTTGATAATTTTGACATTTATATATAAAAAAATGAATACAAACCTAATCTTGAAAATAATCGCCGTCACTTTGCACGCATTTCTCCCATCTATCGGGCAATTGTCGGATTCCGGCTCGCAAAAAAGATGATGGTTTTGACTGGATGAAGTCATCAATGCTCTGCCGGACTTCTTCAGGAGATTGGAACTGGGTATCTACCAGGTGATGCTGTAGCGCCCGAAAAAGGTGACAATCAGAAGGCGCAAGGTCTGGAGAATACGCCGCGTATAGGAAAATTTCCCAGCCTAACCTAGGGATAACTTTCAGGGTTTCTTTTGCTGTGTGTGGCCACGCGTTGTCCAGCAGCAAAATTACTGGCCTCGTACCACTATTAGTAAAAGGTCTCTTTCTTCAATAGCATCACTGAATTTTAACAGTTGGTCCTGATAACGCTTAGGAGTGACGGTTTCCCCCTGTTCGAGTGTCTCATAATAGATTATACCTTTGGATTCCCACCAAATACACAACAGCAATTTTTTCCCGTGAATGTTCGGTTTTGCAGTACTCGTTGACGGCTCCCCCGGATTAACCCACGACTTTCGCCTCATAGGATTATCGTAACATATCAACTTTTCATCCCCAGTCACAATTTTATGTAAAAAGTCATTTTGTTTGAATCTGGTCAGTAGGCACATGGCAATTTCACAGTGTCGACTTTTGTTTTCTGAGGTAAGATGATGGGGCCCAACGATCTTTCTTCTGTATCCTCCCAATTCTTATTAAATGCCTCGAAATAGCTGATAAGTCACTCCGAGAGTATCGGCAAGCTCCTGTTGTATTTGACAGATATTTTCATTCAGGAGGTTGCCTAACTCCTTGTCCTCAACTTTTTTGGTTGCCCAGGACGTTCGTCATCCTGGAGATCAAAATTTGCATCCCGAAATTTTTTTAAATCACTTTTTATATGTGCTATAAGATACAGCACTCTCTCCCAAGGCCGAACTAATCATTTCTTGTGCTTCTGCAGCAGTTTTTACAACTTGGAAGAGGAAAAGAAGGGAGTGCCTCAAGTGCTGCGTATCGAATGACATTTTTATTTACTGTTTTTTGAGGTTGTGTTAATCGGACCATAATCAGACTTGAGTGGTTCGTTAGTTCGCAGATGGCGCTTCAAAACGCCCTTTATGGCGGGAAAATTTTTCAATTCAAATAGGTTTTCTAATCAGCGTAATCCAGGGGCCGATAATTAAGTCATACACCCATTATTACCCTTTCACCGAGAAAGCATTGAAATTCATAAGAGATTGAAAAATGTCGTGGAAGGAAAAATCCAAGGTTTGAATTTATTTAAATATTCAGAATTTGACCAGAAAGCAAAACGATACAATTGAAAATTGTTCTGAAAATTTTGATAAAACAATGAGTGATAAAATTTAGATGAATCTTCACATGTTAGAATTTCATTAAATAATTTCTGCTTAAAATGGTTCCTTTTCGTCGAATTGAAAGAAAAGAAATGTCAACCGTTTCAGGAACCGATGAATAATTTAAATTGAATTGAGAATAATTCTCAATAATATGCTTCGTAATTTGAAATGATATTTAAAAACGTTGAGGGCAACAATGTATGGATAACAAAAAGGAATCAAAAATGATTCAAAAATGAAAATGAAAGAAAAATTGGGAATTTTCAGTGGTAATTCTTGAAAATCTGAAAAATATGGAAAAATGAGACACATATTTTAATAAATTGAACTTTTGAATTTTGAATTCATTCATTCAAATTTTATAACCTATCATATAAGAAAATACAAAATAAATAAAAATATCACTCGAAAATTTGAATATTCAACTAAAACTATCAGCTATAATATCCGAAGACCTTCAAAATTATCGGATATTTTCCGAATGGTTTGTTGCATAGCAAGGAGAGGGATCAGTTTAAAATCCCGAGCGCATAGCGCGAGCGATTTTACTGTAAAGCTGATCCCGATCGTTGATATGCAGGAAAACTTGAGGGAAATATCCGATGAATTTTGAAGGTCGAGGTGTATTCGGAGGACAATTTCTTCAATTCTAATTTTGGCCGATCAGGGTGCAGTGTTCGGGGTTATGGGACACATCTCACCAAAATGTGAGGAATATCTGTCAAATTCGTAGAAAACAATTGACAAGCTACAGGGAAATTATCAGTCTCATAATTTCCCTGCAGTCGGGGAAATTATCAGGGTGAAACGCGTCACGTGACCCCGAATACTGCACTCTGATTGGTCAAAATTGGAATTGAGGAAATTGTCATTTTAATTTTTAGGAAAAATTGGGGGAAGTAAAATTGGAACGATAGTGCAGGCTAAGGATTCCACTTGTGACACCAATTTTACTGTGATAACTGGAATAGTTTTAATAACAAATTGATTTGAATATTAAATAAGCTATCATTCATTTTCCTATCATCAAGATAAAATAATATACATATATTTTCGTTTGTGAATCCTTACCCTTCAAAGCACTAGGTGCATCTCCATCTATCATTCATTCAATAATTTAAGAAAATAATAATAATAACGTCATGATTTTGAATAAAGAGATGATAAATTTCAATATAGTCAATTTTGAGTCCATTGCTTCACGAGATTTTTATCGAAAAAAAAGGAAACCAAATGAGAGAGAATGCAATCGAAGTTGAAAGTTTGATTGATATTGATCAAGAAAAGTTTTGATTTTAGTTTTGAGGCTTTCGCGGCCATTATTAATGACATTATTGGTTTCCGCAGGGATGCCGCATTTGATTTCAGCATTGCGCGGACGTTTCGCAAACATTGCAGTCGGGATCTTCAGGGCTATGAGCTCCGATTCTGAGTTCCGAGGATTGGGGGTTGTCCTTATATGTCTTCCCCTGTGATGGTGGGGGAAAGGGCAGGGGGGGGGTCAGCCAATCGTATAGCTTTAATTGATCAGCTGGTCAATTAAAAAGCGGGAAGACGGTTGTCCAAATGGGGTTCACTTGATATCCGCTGTCCCTGTTGAGGTTGTGAGGGTTTTTATGGATTTCCAAACCCTCTCGGTATTTCCTTTCGAAATACCCTTCAGATTTGGCCAACATTCTGGCTTGGTCGTACTGGATAGTATGTCCAGTGTCCATCCAGTGTTCAGCTAGGGCAGACTGTTCTGAGTAACCGTATTGGGAACACCGCTGGTGTTCCTTGATCCGTGTAATGATCTTCTTCCCGGTTTCTCCAATGTATACTTTCCCGCATGAGCAAGGGATCTCGTACACTCCTGGTGTGCTCACGGGTGGTCTTGGATCCTTTGCACTCTGCATCTCGGCAGCATCTGTCCGATCTTTTTTGGGGGTTGCAAGATCGTTCGAATGTTATGTGTTCCGAGTACGTTTACTTATGCGTTCTGTTGTGTCTCTCAGATAAGAGAGGAGGGCCACTTTAGGCCTTTCCTGGTTTTTCTCAGGAGCAGTCTCCTCTCGGGGAGCAGAGAGCTTGCTCTGTAGCTTATGGTTGACCTTTCGAATTTGATGGATATTATATCCATTCTTGGTCAGAGCTGTCTCAATATGTTCAACTTCACTGTCGACGTTGGAGGGTTGGGAGTTTGTGAGTGCTCTATAGATTAAGGAGCTAATGACAAAGTTCTTTTGGGAGGGGTGGTGATGGGGATTAACATTCAGATACCTATCTGTGTGAGTTGGTTTGCGAAATACTTGGTGGCCTAGAGTGCGATCCTTCATGCGGCGAACCAGCACATCTAAAAATGGAAAACATCTGTCTTGCTCAGTTTCCATGGTGAAGTTGATGCTTGCGTGCTGAGTATTCAAGAACTCCAGACACTGAGTTCGAGCAGTCTTTCCATGTGACCAGATGACAAAGATGTCATCCACGTACCTGAACCACACAGTTGGTTTCTGATACGGTGACTTTAATACTTCGTTCTCAAAATGTTCCATGAATATATTTGCAATAATCGGGGAGATGAGAAAACCCATTGCTGCTCCCGATTTTTGCTCATAGTACTCTCGTTCGAACTGAAAGTATGTAGAAGTCAACCAGTGCTGAATTAACGTACAGAATCCGGGGCAAATGTCTTTGGATTTTTTGATGATTTCTAAGGTTTCTGAGATTGGGACGTTAGTGAAGAGTTATTCTACATCAAAACTCACTAGAATATCATCTGGTGAACTCCTGAGATTTCTCAGTTTGTTGACGGAATCCAGTGAGTGTACGAATCACTCAGACCAGTCAACTTTTGGAGTGGTTTCGTGAGAAACTTAGCGAGCTGGTAAGTTGGCGCTCCAATTATGCTAACAATAGGACGGAAAGGAACAGACTCTTTGTGGATTTTGGGGAGTCCATTGAGTCTGGGAGGGAAGGATTCTTTAGGAGTAAGGAATTTTGTCAGGTCTGCCGAGAGATCAGCTTTCTTCAAGATATCAGTAGTTTTACGCTCAATTATACAAGTCGGATCCTTCCTGAGTTTTATGTAAACTCTGGAATCACTCAAAATCGCACTAAGCTTTCCGGAGTAGTCGTCCTTATCCATAACCACCGTGGCATTGCCTTTGTCGGCCGGAAGAATAATGAGATCATTATTCTCCTTTAGACTAGGCAGTGCAAGACGTTCCTCCCTGGTGATATTATCACTAGGTGGAGTAGTCTTGTGGAAGATGTTCGACGACCGCCTCCGGATCTCATCACTGGTCTTCGAAACAAGGATGGTAGATCGCTGTCTCGGTCCGACTGATAATTTCCTCGGTCGGGATCTTCTTGGGGCCAACAGCGAAGTTGTGTCCTCTCGCCAACACAGACACTTGTGCTTCACTGAGCTCGTATTTGCTCAGATTCTTTACAGTGTGAGTGAGGGTTGGGACTTTCTCCTGGGGGATCAGCTTCTTGAACTTACCCTTCTGACTCTCAGTGCTCATTTCAGCTGTTCGGACTGCTTGTTCATAAGTAACACGATCAAGAATCTCCCACAGCTGAGACTGGAACGTCTGAGCCAGGAGAAGGTGATGATCGAGAAGCTGTCTAGAAAGATGGGCCCAGTTCTTCTTAGCCGCTGTTATTCTTTCCTTGACCAGTCCCAGCGAAGCTTGGCGGAGGATGGCATTTGCCTGCTTCGAGGGAAGGGGATTCCTCAGACGGAAGAATTTTGGTACCACGTGATGGTCACGGCACCTTTTCAAAAAGGTTAGGGAGCACAGTTGGACGTGCAAGGACTTGCTAAGTTTGGTGAATAAATTCACCGACCCAAGAATATCCTCTCCGCGGAGGCGGTTAATCTGAGGTGTGAGGCTTTCGCGGTTATTATTAATGACATTATTGGCTTCCGGATGGATGCTGGGTTTGGTTTCAGCATTGCGCCCACGTTTCGCAAACATTGCAGTCTGGGTATCTTCAGGGCTGACATTACATCTTCAGGGCTATGAGCTCCGATTCTGAGCTCCGATTTTTGGGCGTTGTCCTTATATGTCTTCCCCTGTGATGATGGGGAAAAGGAAAGGGGCGGGGGTCAGCCAATCGTATAATTTTAATTGATCAGCTAGTCAATTAAAAAAAACTACTGGTCTCCTGAAGAAAGCTGATCTCTCGGCGGACCTGACAAAATTCCTTACTCCTAAAGAATCCTTTCCTCCCAGACTCTATGGACTCCCCAAAATCCACAAAGAGTCTGTTCCTCTCTGTCCTATTGTTAGCAACATTGGAGTGCCAACTTACCAGCTCGCTAAGTTTCTCACGAAACCACTCCAAAAGTTGACTGGTCTGAGTGATTCGTACACTCACTGGATTCCGTCAACAAACTGAGAAATCTCAGGATTTCATCAGATGATAATCTAGTAAAGTTTGATGTACAATCACTCTTCACTAACGTCCTAATCCCAGAAACCGTAGAAATCATCAAAAAATCCAAAGACATTTCCCCCCGATACCTTTCCTTAATTCAGCACTGCTTGAATTCTACATACTTTCGGTTCGAACGAGAGTACTATGAGCAAAAATCGGGAGCAGCAATGGGTTCTCCCATCTCCCCGATTATTGCAAATATATTCGTGGAACATTTTGAGAACGAAGTATTAAAGTCAGCGTCTCAGAAACCAACTGTGTGGTTCAGGTACGTAGATGACATATTTATCATCTGATCACATGGAAAGACTGCTCTAACTCAGTTCCTGGAGTTCTTGAATACTCAGTACGCAACTATCAAGTTCACCATGGAAACTGAACAGGATAGATGTCTTCCATTTCTAGATATGCTGGACACAGATAGGTATCTGAATGCCAATTCCCATCACCACCCCTCCCAAAAGAACTCTGTCATTAGCTCCCTAATATATAGAGCACTCACAATCTCCCAACCCTCCAACGTCGACAGTGAAGTTGAACATATTGAGCCAGTTCTGACCAAGAATGTATATAACATCCATCAAATTCGAAAGGGCAAGCATAAGCTACAGAGCAAGCTCTCTGCTCCCCGAGAGGAGACTGCTCCTGAGGAAAACCAGGAAAGGCCTAAAGTGGCCCTCCTCTCCTATCTGAGAGACACAACAGAACGCATAAGTAAAAGCACTCGGAACACATAACATCCGAACGATCTTCCAACCCCGAAAGAAGATCGGACAGATGCTGCCGAGTGCAAAGGATCCAAGACCACCCCTGAGCACACCAGGAGTGTACGAGATCCCTTGATCATGCGGAAAGTGTACATTGGAGAAACTGGGAGGAAGATCAGTATACGGATCTGGGAACATCAGCGGTGTTCCAAGTACGGTCACTCAGAACAGTCTGCCCTAGCTGAACACTGGATGGACACTGGACATACTATCCGGTACGATCACGCCAGAATGTTAGCCAAATTTCAAGGGTATTTCCAAAGGAAATACCGAGAAGGTTTGGAAATCCATAAAAACTCGAACAACCTCAACAGGGACAGAGGATATCAAATGAACCCCATTTGGAAAACCGTGCTCCCGGTTTTTTAATTGACCAGCTGATCAATTAAAGCTATACGATTGGCTGCCCCCCCTTCCCTTTCCCCCTCCATCACAGAGGAAGACATATAAGGACAACCCCCAAAAATCGGAGCTCAGAATCGGAGTTCATAGCCCTGAAGATGCAGACTGCAATGTTTGATCGCACACAATTTACTTTTCTTGCATGCGTCATCAATTTCATTATGGATCCTTACCTTTAAAGTTGACCACATCTATTGCTTGTCGTTCGTCCCCTTTGCCGTTATGAGTTTATTCGAGATATGCGGAGAAGATTTAATTCAAAGAATTTATAGCGAGCGGAGTTCACACAAGTTGGAAGTTTTTACGAATGAAAGTTTAGATTTCGAATAATGATAATGGATTCATTTAAAAGGGAAGCATCGTCTTGACAATATCTCTGTCACTTAAGTTCGTACGTTAAAGCATTATTCCGGGAGAGAGAGGTCCCGAGTTAAGATTTTTATATTATTCATATACTCCCTCCCCTTCGCTATTTGATGCGAGAATTACTATTTTTAAATTACGATCGACAAGAAATTGTGACCATTGAGTGTTACAATTTGGAAATTTATATATATATTGCTTTGTATTCAATAATGTTACAACCTGAATGGAACCTTATCCAGCAATATGCGTAGGGCCAGATTTCTGACTTCCTGTAGGTCCTAGTCGTTGCCGGACTCAGTTCCCGAAGAAGGTTAAGTTATATGGTGCACTAGATAGCCCAGGGGAGGTGACTCTTATAGCTCGATTGTTTGTAGATCTCCAGTACATATATCAAATGTTTTTCAATTTCACTTTATTTTACGATGAGTCATTGTCCATAAGTCCAAACGGAGAGTTTGATGCACTGCAGGTACACAAGTAATTTTAGGTCACTTATGTCAGATTGAAGCTCACAAGTTAATTATCCAAGGAAAATTCGAGTCAAGGTTTATAGTTAACTTGTCTTATTTTTCGAATTCAAGTCCATATGAATTAAACTATTTCGAAAGAATTAATTATTAATAATAATAACAATAATAAGTCCAATTATTGACACTATGTATATAATCTGTCGCGACTACGAAGTTCTGCATAATTGTGACGAATCGGGTTTGGTTTGTACTGCGAACATCTCTAATTATTGTACTCCTCACTGTTTACCGATCGGTTAAACCCGAGACTAAGGGGAACGAACTCGGTATCGGGGAGTACTAAGAATATCGCAGGAGTCGTTTTTACGTTAATGTATTCGCAATTCAACGGTGACTGATAGTGTTATATCCCTCGCGTCGAGACAAGGCGCTGCAGCGAAGAGTTTAGACTAAAGAAAATGCTGAATGGGCAACCTTGATACTCTGTTGCATGAAAAACGGACTTCGTCGCTGGTAGGAGTGCGCACGAGACTCAAACAAGAAATCACTTGGGAGGGATCGTCTTGCTCTAAAACAACATGGAAATTTTCGGGACTGAATCAATCTCGAAAGGCATAATGTTCCCTCCCCTTTTCACGTTTCCAAGCAAATTCATATCGTCTCGTTTTCTCCTTTTCCCTATCTTTAACGTCTACGGGACCAAGACCGAGATGAAAAGCGAGACCAAACATTAAAAGGTGAAGACTATGACGAGACAAATTATGTCCAAGTCATGATCAGGGAGTTATAACCAAATCGTTATAATAAAATTTGGAAACTACTGATAGTAAAATTTTTTACATAACAGTACCAACCAGTATTTGATTTTCATTCAAAATAGTTTTCTAGTGGTATTAATGGTTTTTGGTCTTTTTTTTCTAATTTCACGTTGTCCTATACTAGCGTTTGTTTTCCTTCTTTGCTTATAATTTGAATTTTTATTTGATGTCACTGTGTCTTTGCACTTCTTTTGTTTTTAAATTAGATTATGGAAACTGTCTCCTTGCAGTCTTGTCGCGAACTCGGGTTTTCGCACGGAATGTTACTGCTGCATTCGCAATTTTGAATATGCAAGGCCGCGCGTGGCGGGCTAGACCAGTAATTTGAGCTGCATCGGCAGCAACTCAACGTCCGGTAGACAACGAAAATGTCTCATTTATTGAGAAAATAAAGTTTCGAATGAACGGAATTTTTGAAATAATTCCAAACATGACAGAACTGAGATATTTAATACTTGGCGGCTTTCACATATGACCCTGGGTTAAATGATTGTTTCTAAATATTTTTATTTATGAAAACGTAAGTGATAACATATGATGAAAAAAATTATGATTGTTTATCTCGCGGAGTTTTTGGGTAATCATTTGAATTTTCCGAAAATCTTTCAATTGAAACATAAAGTTCTAAGGGCAGAGCCACTTTAAATCAACTATTCGCTTTCTTATCTTTCCCTGTAATACATAAAAGTTTAGCAATTTGATCGCTCTTACCTCCAAAGTGGCAACTTTGATAACTTTCGGAAAAGGTTCCTCAAGCAAAGAAGTAGAAACATCAGCTAATGAAATCTTGAAGTAATCTGCAGAATTTTCCCCTAAAATCACAAATTCAACGTTCAACAATATATGATATGAAACTAAACAACTTCATCATTAATCCTACACTCATAAGGATTCTCGACAACTGTTTCATTGTTTCCCGGATTAGTGACACTCCCAAGGGCAGTGATAGTCATCATCATCAGTTCAATCCCCTGCATTATTCTTTACTTTCCATAACCATTCGACTACATTTTTCTCGAAAACAACTGGAATTATTCCACATTAACTTAGTGATCACCAGAGGACCACGCACTCGATTTGTTAGACACTTGTCATAGCAGGAACCCAGGTGAATCGATACTGCCGCTTGTACCGTGCATGTTCAGCCAACAAACTGTCCTCAGAATGGTATTTTATGTTTGCCATACCCAGCCCCTCTGGACAAGTTACGTATGTAGGTGTTTCGCGTATAAAGATACTGATCGTTTACTGTCACGCATCATGCGACTCATTCGGGATGATCCACTGCTGATTACTAGCTTAGGAATGTGAAAGCTTTGAAGGGTAGCACTCCATTTTTATCGTTGAACGAAGGATGAAGGGAAAAAATTTATGAGGTGAGTTTCAACTGCGTAGTGGTAATGGACGGGGAAAGCCGGCGAGGGTTTGGCTTTTTCAGGTGTCAGGTGTTTTTGTTTACATCTAGCTAGTTAGTAGGCATCGGCGAGTTATGTCAGGGGACTTTTATTTAGTTCACGGTTTAAATATTCAGGGCGAAAACCGTCGCTTGATCGTTGATGGAGTCATTTTGTCTTTGAATATTTAATATCTTGATGAGTAATGATGGAGTATCTCTCTACACATCAACAATTCTGAGAGGCAGACTGAAGAATTCTGGTTCTTTTGGTTTGACAATTAGAACTGTGTAATGATAGAGGATAATTACCATTAACGGACATTAGATAATTGGCCTGTTTTGACAAAAATATCAGTGTATTATTGTTTTTGTCTGCTTCTGGAGAAAGAAAAGTTGTAGTACTGTAATTTTCTATACTTCAAAAACATTTGGTTTCCTTCTTTTTTTCTCGTTTTTTGTGCTGTATTTTGCATGCAAATTCCACACTTTCCTCGATTCATTGATATTTTCAATTCAATCCATGAGTAACATATGGGCAAGTTCATTTCTGAGGTTAGTGTACGCGAGTAATTTAAATGTGTTTGATTTTTGCATGGAATTATGATTTCAAGCACGGTGAATTTGAAGCACATCAAATAAATAAATGCGGCAAAAAATTCATGTTCTTAAAGAGTAATTAGTAATTTTTCCCTTTCCACGGAAAAAATGAGATCAATCAACATGAAAAAGGTTATGAGTTCATATTAAAAAAATACCAGAAAAGTCAAAAAAAAAACAAAAACAAAGGTTTTGTTGTAAAACTGGGCCAAGGAAAAGCTTTGTGTGGTTGGTTCTGGAAAGAAAAAACACTTTTTGCTTCCGAATGGAAGCATTGTATTCGGCGGATTTTGACATTCTCCTATTTTGCCTGGAAATGATGTAGAATGGTATGAACAGTGAAGAAATGATGTTTTTAGAATATGTCTGTAGGTCCGGGTCTGATGATTCGGTTTTTGGGTGATCACTTTTTAGAAAACAAGCAGGGGGCAGCGAGCATATGACTGCAAGCACTTGGCATTGAGCATGTCATTAAGTAATATTTGGATACTTTCTCCGCCATCAATAAATTGATGGTGGGCTTCCGAATGGCTTCATCATGATGAAATTGATTTCCTCTCTAATATACCGTTCTAATCTACTAGATCGTGCGCGCGCTGATCTATTATGACATTATCTTTATGAAATTGACATTATTTTTTTTATTCATATGTATTTTTTCTGGAATTAAGTAATTGTTTCTGGATTTATAATAAATTAATTTTTTTTTTCTAAATTGAAAATCCTGTTCAGAGATAAATAAAAAGTTGATGAGTAATTTGATCTTAATTGGATTGGTCAATGGATCGCTTGAAGTTAGTCGCTAGAAAATACGCGGTATTTTCAAATTCTTTAAACTCAGGAATCATTTTTGTCGTAATAATTATCAATTTTCTTATCCAAAATTATTTCCAAACAATTAAAAACCCTTAAAACCAAAATAATAATTGAACAACCGGTCAAACTAAAGAAGCGCAAATGACCAAAATTATTCCCCTGAATGAGACGGAAATTTTGAGCCCTGAGCCACCCCATTCGCACTAACTTGGAAAACAATCCCCACTACCCTACATAAGTAAAACCGTTCCCCTCAAAAATAAAATACAAAACCGAAATGATAGGATAATCTAAATACGCCAAAAGATTCGTCTCAGCATGACGAAACTTCGAACATATTGTTTAAAGAGAAACTCCGAAAATTGCAAAAGTTATTAACAAATAACTTCAGCAAGAGCCCAACTTTTCCCACAAATCATTTTTGCTAAGTTCCAAAATAATGGGTCTACGCAAACATTTCCGTAACAAAAAACGAGCAGGCAAACAAATCAAAGAGTTTAAGCCCTCGCTCAACAAAATCGGACAACAATTGCAAATGTTATAAAGTAATTCCCCCCAAAAATCTTTAACTTCGCCCAATAAATAAATAAACGCAACTTTTCACCCTACCGTTAGTCCCCAAAACACCGCGCCAAGAGTGCCATAAAACAAGCCAATAATTTGCAAATTCGGTTCAGAAACCACAGAGCTAGCTAAATAAACAAAAGTAACCTAACAATTGGCATAACTCTTGAACAACGCACCCATTCGACAAATGTCATTAACAATAATGGCTCAGCTCACCGAGACCCTCTCGGCAAGCCATAACAACCCCTAAAATCATCAACCCCAAAACTACCCCCAAGTCAGAAACAAGCATAAAAATTCACAAAAGAAATTAAGACTCATTCCAACACAACGAAATAAAATAAAATACAATCCAGGCCACTTTTTGACACACCCAAAATTCTTTACTAAATTTCCCAATAGCGAAATATTCACCCTGTCGCAAACAACGCGCATCAGCACCTGTCGAAATTTTCCGCCACCGGAAAACCAAAGCACTCAGGCCCTCCTCACACTAAATCGATAATTAAAAATTCAGTCACGAATAAATTGGGAAACTAGCGCATTCTACGATCATCGATAATTCAAGTAAATCAATATCAAAACGAATAAAGTGAATTCTCCGTAATAGCCCCCAACAGAAATCAGTGAGTCTAATTTCGAGGGTGGTCCCCTGAGTGCCGACGATCGCTACCGGATAGTCGATCGACTTGATTATTGAAAATTTAAGTTGTCCACAACCCCTCATCTAAATTTGCGAGAATATCACATTCTCTAGTATCCAAAAANACGAATAAATTGGGAAACTAGCGCATTCTACGATCATCGATAATTCAAGTAAATCAATATCAAAACGAATAAAGTGAATTCTCCGTAATAGCCCCCAACAGAAATCAGTGAGTCTAATTTCGAGGGTGGTCCCCTGAGTGCCGACGATCGCTACCGGATAGTCGATCGACTTGATTATTGAAAATTTAAGTTGTCCACAACCCCTCATCTAAATTTGCGAGAATATCACATTCTCTAGTATCCAAAAAAAAAGACCCTGGCGATTGAGGTTCCAGGGTACATCCATGTTGTAGCATGGATGTAGCATGGATGTGCATGGATGTCATTTTAAGGCGAAAAATGGGCCAAAAATGATTGGAATATAATCAAAAAATTATTTAAATGCTGATAGACAAACAATTGGTCCCAATTAATACCCATTAATAGGTTATTTTGTATAATTAGGAGAAATTATTGATGGTGTGCTGTGTGGTAAAGAAGTTCAGATGGGAGAATGCCGCGAGATGGCGCCAGTGTTAAATTATCGAGTCGGCG
>NW_021680708.1:146621-146916 GCF_001412515.2 Diachasma alloeum
GAATTCAATTTTTTTGATGCCAAAATCTTCCTTGCGACAATATCTGTCGAATCAAATCATAATATTGCTATGAAACCATGGGCAACCGAATAATAATTGGCATTTTTCATTTTTATGAAAAAATCGTTGTAAGCACGATAGCACCTTGAAAACTCAAGATAGAAAGTTGAAATTTGGTACGATTGTAGTTTTTATGATATTACAGAATGAGATTGTGGATGATATGAATCGGACAAGTAGTTTAGGAGATATTCAACTTTTTGTGAAAAAGTGTAATGCTCATTATCTCCAAAAC
>NW_021680708.1:147182-148016 GCF_001412515.2 Diachasma alloeum
TAAAGTTTTCAAGATATCACCATTTTTCTAGTTTTGTAAATTAAAATCCAATGTGCGCTCTATAATGAGCGTTAAACATGGACTAAACATCTGAGATTCTGGCTACTATTTGGCATGATTGGCCTACATTCATGTATAAAATTATGTGCCAATCGATTCCGTACATCCTGGCATAGAGTGATTCGTCCGAAACGCTTTTTTTTCTTAAAAATCACAAATTATCATTATCACATTATCAGTTTCATAAACTTGATTTTTTGAATTTACAAGACTATTCTCGTTAATTATAATATTATTCAATAAATACCTGATATTCATCCAAAATGCTGTACCACGTAGATTAAACAGAGTGAGCTTAACGGATTCAGTATTTGCTGCAGACGATCTGTGTGAGTTTGAGTGGGAGTTACATGCACGTCAGCAAATAAATCTTTATGGGCAAATAAAAATACAGTCTAAGGAAATAATTGAGTCGGAATAAGATAAAAATCATCAAGATATTTTAATTATTAGGAGTACTAATATGAATTTAATTATTAAATTCATCATGATGTAAGAGAAAATATTACAAATTAAAATATATTAAAAAGTTGAAAATGACAAATTTTTGTTTGAAACATCATAAGTAATCACTAGGATCACGAATCTATTGATTAAATGATGACGTATGTTTCTGACAATTTATCGGGACACAGAGGAGAAAAAAAGGTGAGAATACAGGCGTCGCGATTTGGATTACTCATAATTTATGAAAACCATCCGAAATACTGTAAAAGAATGATGTTTTCTTATGAAATTTGAAGATCATATGAATAAATGATGGAATGGATTTTT
>NW_021680708.1:151896-151979 GCF_001412515.2 Diachasma alloeum
CAAATTAACTTCCCTCTCCCCTCATGAGGAGAACCGTGGGGCAAAATCGGTTTGTTTGTCATTTCTCGAGTTGACACCCCCCC
>NW_021680708.1:152259-152505 GCF_001412515.2 Diachasma alloeum
CCCCCCTTCCCCTCAGTAAGAAAACATTGGGGCAAAATGGGTTTGTTTGTCGTTTCCCGACTTAACATCCGTCCCCTCGCTCATCCCCTTCAAAAAAAAGCATGTAACGTTTTCTGTCACCGTTTTTCGTCGCATAGCTAAGTTCATCGTATGAAGATTATTAATTTATTATGTATAGAATGTAATTTATACATATAATAATATATGTATAGTATATATATATTATACATTATATACATATATATA
>NW_021680708.1:152632-152999 GCF_001412515.2 Diachasma alloeum
TATATATATATATATATATATATATATATATATATATATATATATATAATACATTATATAAATATATATACAGGGTGCACCGTAACCGATCACTTTCCTCGGAGGGTATTGTAGAGGATGATTTTTGGAATCGAAAGTTCCCCTTCGGTTTTTGGATCAGGCCATTTTTTTTTGGGATTTTGATTTTTTAATGTTGTCTGACTTTTAATTTTTTTAATTCTGTTACTACTTATTCCAGGGCCGAAGAAGAGTTTTTCAAAATCTTCATTAAAAAAAATTGGTTTTTTATGTAGTACATCGTCACCTACCCACTCCACCCCTTCCGGCCCATTATCGCGGAGAATTAATTTCAAAAAAACTTAAATTA
>NW_021680708.1:153216-154518 GCF_001412515.2 Diachasma alloeum
TTTTGAACGCGCGGCGATAATGGTGGGAGGTTTGTGAGTCGATGGGAGGATAAGTGGGATACATGCTCCTAACCGACATAAAAAAAAGAAAAGAAAAACAAAAGAAAAAAAAATAATTTTCGTTTTCATTTTGTTTTTCGGTTTTGGAAATGATTTTGGACGCGCGGTTATAAAGATGGGGGGTTTATGAGTGGATGGAAGGATTGATAGATGACATGACGATGACCGACATAAGAAAAATGAAAAATAAAACAATAATTCAACTTTTGATTTTTTTTTGGCGTTTTGGAAATTATTTTAAACGCGCGGCGATAATGGTTGGAGGTTTGTGAGTCGATGGGAGGATAGGTGGAGGACGTGCTCATAACCGACATAAGAAAAAACAAAAAACAAAAGAAAAAAATTATAATAATTTCAATTTCAATTTCTTTTTTTGCTTTTGGAAATGATTTTGGATGCACGGCGATGAAGATGGGGGGTTTATGAGTAGATGAGAGGATAGATGACGTGCCTAATAACCGACATGAAAAGAAAAACAATGGAAAAAAAAATCAATTTCCTCTTTGGGTTTTGGAAATTGTTTTGGAAGAGTGGGGATAAGAATGGGGAGTTTGATAGTGGATAGATGGGTGACAGGCCTAATGACCAAAGAAGATGAAACCAGAGCAAAACTATTTTGTTGCGCTACGTTTTATTTTTGATGGCCCTGAGAAGGGCCGATTGTGAATGCAGCTCATGCTGGCAGGTGCTGGAAATGGCCTCCTCTAGCAGCCACGCANCGGAAAAACAATTCAATTTCCTCTTTGGGTTTTGGAAATTGTTTTGGAAGAGTGGGGATAAGAATGGGGAGTTTGATAGTGGATAGATGGGTGACAGGCCTAATGACCAAAGAAGATGAAACCAGAGCAAAACTATTTTGTTGCGCTACGTTTTATTTTTGATGGCCCTGAGAAGGGCCGATTGTGAATGCAGCTCATGCTGGCAGGTGCTGGAAATGGCCTCCTCCAGCAGCCACGCAGGCANGCCTAATGACCAAAGAAGATGAAACCAGAGCAAAACTATTTTGTTGCGCTACGTTTTATTTTTGATGGCCCTGAGAAGGGCCGATTGTGAATGCAGCTCATGCTGGCAGGTGCTGGAAATGGCCTCCTCTAGCAGCCACGCAGGCATGAATCCTTTGAAAGACATCCATCCTCACTCGTTGGAGCATCTCAGCACTGACGTTGGTAGTGGCCGCATGCAGTCGAGCCACCAATTCCTCCACGGTCTCCGGCTCGGTCTCGTAGACTTGGTCCTTTAGAT
>NW_021680708.1:161521-163904 GCF_001412515.2 Diachasma alloeum
TTCTTTTCATGTCGGTTATTAGGCACGTCATCTATCCTCTCATCTACTCATAAACCCCCCATCTTCATCGCCGTGCGTCCAAAATCATTTCCAAAAGCAAAAAAAGAAATTAAAATTGAAATGATTATAATTTTTTTCTTTTGTTTTTCGTTTCTTCTTATGTTGGTGATGAGCACGTCCTCCACCTATCCTCCCATCGACTCACAAACCTCCAACCATTATCGCCGCGCGTTTAAAATAATTTCCAAAACGCCAAAAAAAAATCAAAATTTGAATTATTGTTTTATTTTTCATTTTTCTTGTGTCGGTCATCGTCATGTCATCTATCAATCCTTCTATCCGCTCATAAACCCCCCATCTTTATCACCGCGCGTCCAAAATCATGTCCAAAAGCGAAAAAGTAAATTAAAATTAAAATTATTATTTTTTTTTGTTTTTCGTTTTGTTTTATGTCGTTTATGAGCTCGTCTTCCACCTATCCTCCCATCGACACACAAACCCCCCATCTTTATCACCGCGCGTCCAAAATCATGTCCAAAAGCGAAAAAGTAAATTAAAATTAAAATTATTATTTTTTTTTGTTTTTCGTTTTGTTTTATGTCGTTTATGAGCTCGTCTTCCACCTATCCTCCCATCGACACACAAACCCCCCATCTTTATCACCGCGCGTCCAAAATCATGTCCAAAAGCGAAAAAGTAAATTAAAATTAAAATTATTATTTTTTTTTGTTTTTCGTTTTGTTTTATGTCGTTTATGAGCTCGTCTTCCACCTATCCTCCCATCGACTCACAAACCTCCCATCATTATCGCCGTGCGTTCAAAATCATTTCCAAAACGCCAAAAAAAAAATTAAAATTTTAATTATTGTTTTATTTTTCATTTTTTTTATGTCGATAATTGTCACGTCCTCTATCAATCCTCTTATCCAGTCATAAACCTCCCATCTTTATCACCGCGCGTCCAAAAGCATTTCCAAAAGCAAGAAACGAAATTAAAATTAAAATTTTTTTTTTTTTTTTGTTTTTTGTTTTTTTCCTCCATTTTTTGTTTCATTTTCATTTCGGTAATCTATCACGTCATTCATCAATCCTCCTATCGACTCACAAACCTCCCATGTTTATCGCCGCGCGTCCAAAATCGTGTCCAAAACCCAAGAAAAGAAATTAAAATTGGAATCATTATTTTTTTTTCTTTGTTTTTCGTTTTTTTTAAATGTCAGTAATCACACACGTCATTCATCTATCCTCCCATCGACTTAAAAACCTCCCATCTTTATCGCCGCACTTCCAAAATCATTTCCAAAATCCAAAAAAACAAATTAAAATTGAAATTATTATTTTTTTCCCTTTGTTTTTGGTTTTTTTCATGTCGGTAATCAGACACATCATCCATCAATCCTCCCATCGACTCACCAACCTCCCATATTTATCGCCGCGCGTCCAAAATCATTTCCAAAACCCAAAAAAGAAATTAAAATTGGAAGTATTATTTTTTTTCATTCGTTTTTGGTTTTTTTCATGTCGGTAATCAGACACGTCATCCATCAATCCTCCCATCGACTCACAAACCTCCCATCTTGATCGCCGCGCTTCCAAAATCATTTCCAAAATCCAAAAAAACAAATTAAAATTGGAATTATAATTTTTTCTCTTTGTTTTTCGTTTTTTTTTATGTCAGTAATCACACACATCATCCATCAATCCTCCCATCGACTTAAAAACCTCCCATCTTTATCGCCGCAGTTCCAAAATCATTTCCAAAATCGAAAAAAACAAATTAAAATTGAAATTATTATTTTTTTCCCTTTGTATTTGGTTTTTTTCATGTCGGTAATCAGACACGTCATCCATCAATCCTCCCATCGACTCACAAACCTCCCATCTTTATCGCCGCGCTTCCAAAATCATTTCCAAAACCCAAAAAAATAAATTAAAATGAGAATTATTGTTTTTTTTTCTTTGTTTTTCGTTTTTCTTATGTCAATAATCACACACGTCATTCATCTATCCTCCCATCGACTTAAAAACCTCCCATCTTTATCGCCGTACTTCCAAAATCATTTCCAAAATCCAAAAAAACAAATTAAAATTGGAATTATTATTTTTTTCCTTTTGTTTTTTGTTTTTTTCCTCCGTTTTTGATTTTCGTTTCATGTCGGTAATCAGACACGTCATCCATCAACCCTCCCACCGACTCATAAACCTCCTATCTCCATCGCCGCGCGTCCAAACTCATTTCCAAAATCAAAAAAGGATATTAAAATTGGAGTTATAATTTTTTATTTTGTTTATCTTATTTTTCGATGTCGGCAATGAGACCCGTCAACGAGACCAACTGGAAATAAAAGAAAAAAAAATTCTTCGGTTTCTTAATTTAAGTTTT
>NW_021680709.1:0-9111 GCF_001412515.2 Diachasma alloeum
GCCTGAATTTCGCCTGAAAAATTCTGGAATTTTTTTCTCCGTGTACTGTTCAGCGTTCTGCGGCAANGTTTTCGAGAAAATTATAGGGATGGACCAAGTTGATATTTGGACTATCCATAATTTCCTGTGTTTGAGAGAAAATTGAGAGTCAGTTGAGAGTCGGAGTGACGAGGCCAAAAATACATTTTATGCAAACCGATCTCTTTACTATCGATTTTTTACCCTGTCAGTAGGCGCGCGGTTCCACCACCTTTGTTGAGACGTGCGATGAGGGAATCGCTCATCGGCTTCTCGTCATAATAGAGCCAAATATCGCTATAGGCGGCGCTGTTCAGCGTTCTGCGGCAAGAGCCCCGTACCCATAACACGTACAAAATTTGGACTGAGCCGAAGAAAATATTCTTTTCGTGTCACGGGACCTGAAAACCCCAGGTCCAGGTCCAGGTTAGCATGTCTCTCGACACGAAAATAAATATACACACCTCGCCATGGAAAACATCACACTCCCCCACGTGCTTGCCATCCTCGCCTTCGGCGCGGAAGACAATCTTGCACGTGCGCGACGATGATCTCTGTAGTGAAGTGGTAAAACGAGGTAAGTGCATAAAATGGAATTTTACAGAAGAGCAAAAAAACGGCTATGTCATCGATACTGGGAAATTTAGTACAAATGACGCCGAATCTTTATTCTGCTGTCCTTTAACTTTTTACTNGTACAAATGACGCCGAATCTTTATTCTACTGTCCTTTAACTTTTTACCCTATTATTATAAAATTGCGGAATTAATCCTTTACGCAGTTTTAAGTAGTTACCTCCAAATTTTAATTCTGTGTGGAGAGTCAAGTTGACTTAAGGGGGTCATCCCATGTGTCGAGTTGAAAAAATCGATTTCTTTTTACACTAATTCCATCTATATATATCGTAGAATATGCGTACGAAGTATTTTTTCGATATTCGAAGTCATTCGAAAGTTATAGCAGTGAATTGGGCCAAACACTCAATACCGGATAATGGTATGTGAATTTTTCGAACGCGTTTTTCTCGGAACTGCATTTTCGAAATTGGCTGACACGATAACTCGAAATTTAGTGAACGGATTTCAACAAACTTTGGAAGAGTTACTCAGTAGATGTCTATGCATCTGCTGAACTAAGATAATTGCGATATCTAAACTAATTTTTTTTTTTAAGGAAATAGTCGAAAAACACCAAAATTCGTAAAAAAAATTTCAAGAGCCTGCCAAAAATTCAAATTTTGATATTTTTGAAAAATCCTAGTTCAGCAGATAGCTGAACCTTCACAGATTGAGAACCCGTTTTATTTTTTAATTTCAGATCATCAGCACTCTCGGAATCGTGTATACCGTTTTACCCCTTTTTTTCATGACTGACTTTGCCGCTGGATAGCCCGGCATGGGTCAGTGAGTTTTGTCCCAAAAAAATAGTGTGTTATCTTGGAATGCCAATAAATCTGTAGTAAAAATTTCGATGTTGTCACTTCGTTCATTTCCCCACAAAAAATTCCCAAATATAGCATCAAAAACCGGCCGCCACATGGGATGACCCCCTTAACTCGTTGGGTTATCACCAAAAAAAGCGATATGTTGACTTAGCACATGAAGAATGTAAATTTCACTAAGGGTCAAACGTTACGAGGGTCACTAAGAGGAGGGTCAAGCGTTACGAGGGTCACTAATGGGAGGGTCAAGCGTCACGAGAGTTACTAAGGGGAGGGTCAAACCTCACGAGGGTCACGAGGGTCAAAGGTCACGGCGGTCACTAAAGGTAGAGTCAAACGTCACGAGGGTCACTAGGGAGAGGGTCAAACGTCACGAGGGTCATTAGAGGGAGAGGGTCACACGTCACAAGGATCACTAGGGGGAGAGTCAAACATCACGAGGGTCACTAGGGGAAGGGTCAAACGTCACGGGGGTCACTAAGGGGAGAGTCAAACGTCACGAGGGTCATTAGAGGGAGAGGGTCAAACGTCACAAGGGTCACTAGGGGGAGAGTCAAACGTCACGAGGGTGATTACATGGAACGTCAAACGTCACGAGGGTCACGAGGTGAAGAGTCAAACGTCACGAGGGTCAATAGAGGGAGGGTCAAACGTCACAAGGGTCATTAGAGGGAGAGTCAAACGTCACGAGGGTCACTAAAAAAAAGAGATATGTTGACTTAGCACATGAAGTATGTAAATTTCACCAAGGGTCAAACGTTACGAGGTTCACTAAGAGGAGGGTCAAGCGTTACGAGGGTCACTAATGGGAGGGTCAAGCGTCACGAGGGTTACTAAGGAGAGGGTCAAACCTCACGAGGGTCACGAGGGTCAAAGGTCACAAGGGTCACTAGGGGGAGAGTCAAACGTCACAAGGGTGATTAGATGGAACGTCAAACGTCACGAGGGTCACTAGGTGAAGAGTCAAACGTCACGAGGGTCACTAGAGGGAGGGTCACAAGGGTCATTAGAGGGAGAGTCAAACGTCACGAGGGTCACTAGGGGGAGGGTCAAACGTCACAAGGGTCACTAAGGGGAGGGTCAAACCACACGAGGGTCACGAGGGTCAAAGGTCACGGCGGTCACTAGATGGAGGGTCAAACGTCACGAGGGTCACTAGGGAGAGGGTTTGACTCTCCCACTAATGACCCTTATGACGTTTGACCCTCCCTCTAGTGACCCTCGTGACGTTTGACCCTCGTGACCCTCGTGAAGTTTGATCTTCCCCTTAGTGACCGTCGTGATGTTTGACTCTCCCCCTAGTGACCCTCGTGACGTTTGACGTTCCCTCTAATCACTCCCATGACGTTTGACCCTCCCCCTAGTCACCCTCGTGACGGTTGACCCTCCCTCTAGTGACCCTTGTGAGATTTATTTTTTAGATGGGCCATTTTGCTTCCTTTGTCGTTTGTGTCCCCCAGGCCCGTTTTGCCCCCATCCTATTTTTCAAAATAACACTTGGAATAAGGAATTGAGTCTCTATCAATACATATGGAGATAAGTGAAGTTACCTCCTCTAGGTCCTCCCAATGATGGGAGTTATGTCAACTCACCTCTAATTGCATTGATAGAAAATTGAAACTCGTACATATCTCTTTTTTTATTTTTCATGTAACCCAATAAAATATTATTTTTAGACCAAACCCTTCCGTCAACACTTGCAGATCAATATTACAATGTGATTGGTGCAATAAAACAAATTTCGAAAAAAATGCAGTTACCTCGTTTTACCACTTCACTACAGATCTGTTTTGCAAGGCTCGGGCATGTAATGTACTATTCCGTCCCGGCGGGCGCAAAGTTACATTTCCCTCCCGCTTCGCGGGAGGGAACTGACTTTGCGCCTACGCCGAGACGGAAAATCGCGTTCTAACCACGGGAAGTAAAATAAAGGACCCTCAGCCGCGTGCTTACCAACCTCGCCTTCGGCTCGGCTGGTAATTGCACTGGCGGCTGAGGATCCTTTATTTTCCCTCCCTAGGTTAGAAATATACTATTTTATACTCAACCCTGACCAATAGATGACTTTTATCACCACGAGAGTCAACTAGAAGAGTTACTTGAGGCATATAAAAAATCGCTCACAGCGCGGCTACTGATGGGTTAAAACAGACAATTAGATTTGTTATTTTTAGTGACTTCTTCAATTTCAATCAACTTTTTTCAGAAATGAAAATTAGATTTTGGAATTTTGATTCTTAACTATCTCTGGATCTACTCTCAACTTTTTTTATAGTTGACAGTTGCATTTATTATTTTCTATTGTCTTTCAATCGACTCCATTTTTTTGAAAATTAAGAGTTGGATTTTTGATTCTCAATTGTCTCACAATCTACTCTTACCTTTTTTGAGAATTGAAAGTTGGATTTTTTTGTTCATGAAAATAGGATTTTTTATTCTTAATTCTCTCTCAATCTACTTGAAAATTTTCGTAAAAGTTGAGAGTTTGATTTTTCATTCTTAATTGCTTTTTAATCTACTCTCAACTTTTTCGAGAATTGAGAGTTGGATTTTTTTCTTCCGAATGGAATCCCTGTATTCGTCCAATCTGAAATTTTCATTTTTTTGTGCCAGGATGAGTAATTTTGGTCTCAGGAGTTTGAATATACAGTTTTTAGATCATGTCCGTACATATGTTTGTATGTACGTATCTGAGTTTTTTTTTCAAATTTAGTTTTTCGACCATCATTCAAAATATAATCGTCGAAATCTTTTCAATTATGGCTTAAAATATTTTTTTGGATGTTATCTCGGTCGAGTTCGAAGATAGCGGCGATCGCATCATTTGCTTTGAAATTATAGCCTAAAAAGCATTTAATCGAGATTTAATTAGAGTTTAATTACGACTTAATCAGGGCTTAACCAAGGTTTCGTCAAGGTTAAATCAATATTTAATCAACAGGTCCCGCGATCAACCCAAGGTTGATCCATAGTCAACCCAAATTTCACCCGTGGTCAAACCAAGGTTGATCCATGGTCAAGCCACGGTTGACCCATGGTTAAGCCAAGGTTGACCCATGGTCAAGCCAAGGTTGATCCATGGTCAAGCCAAGGTTGACCCATGGTCAAGCCAAGGTGGATTCATGGTCAAGTCAAGGCGGACCCATGGTCAAGCCGAGGTTGACTCGTGGTCAAGCCACGGTTAACCCAAGGCCAAGCTAAAGTTGACCAAAAGTCAATGCAGAGGTGGCCGAAAGTTGACTCACGTTCAACCTTGATCTTGATCTTTCTAGGCTCTAATGAATGGCCAGGAGTCGATCTTCACATTTTTCGCTTTTTTTCGGCTCCTGTTCCTATTTAATTTTAAAAATTTTCGTTCACTAGAAATTTCATTTCAAATTATCGTTGAAAAAAAAATCGATTAAAATTCTCCTGAGATTAATTTTCAATTCCGAAACCGTTGATTGGAAATAAAGAGATCACCAAGAATTACCAATTTAATTGTCAATTTTCAAAACAGTTGATAATATTGAAAGGGGCTAGCATAAAATGCATTGTAGTCCTCGTTGCTCCAATCCTCAGCTAACTCTCAATTTCCTCTCAAGCACTTGGAAATTATTGAAAGCCCAACTATCAGCTTGGTTCGCCAGAGTCATTCCTATAATTTTCTCGAAATCCTGATAATTGTCTTGGAATTTTCTCGAAAATCTAAGAATTTTCAAGAGCCGCGTATGAAAAAATTTCATAGAAAAATCTAGCGAATTTGTTAGAAATTTCTAATGCAGTTTGTATTGAATTTTCTACATTCTGGTCATTTGATTTCAACATACACATTAGGCTAATGCAAAATGAATTCAAAGATAAATTGATAATAAAAAAATGAGCTCGCATCTGTATAGATAAAAAATGACTGTCATTTTTTCTTGGCCAATTGTGACGGTCATAGAAGAGTGGGGAAATTGTGACAATAGTGGAAAACGTCTCGTCATATGACCGTCAATGATGGTCACACGACCGTCATATTATAGGCCATGTAATGCATTCGCAGCTCTATCTGAATCTTATTTTAAAAAACTCAATTCTCAACTCTGCGGAAAAGTTGAGTGTAAATTGAAAGACAATTGAAAATCAGAAATTCAGTTTTCAAAATGCAAATCTGAAAATAAATTGAGAGATAATTGAGACTCAAAAATCCCATTGTCAAAAAAAAAATCCAGTTCTCAACTATCAGAAAAGCTTGAGATTAGAAAGCGAAATTATTCAGAATCAATAATCCTATTTTCAACTCTAAAAAACAGTTGTGAGTAAATTGAGAGATAAATGATAATCAACAATTCAACTCTCAACTTTTTTTGCGAATTGAGAGTTAGATTTTTTTGTTTTTGAAAATCGGACTTTTGATTGGAGAATCGGCGAATTTTCTCAAATTTTCTATATTGGAGCTTTTTCCGAAATTTAGCGCAAATACGGTGGTTTTCATTTGTTTTGTTTTGTTTTTGACAATTATTATTATTATTATTGTGGTGGTTGTAGGATTGTGGAATACGGAGTGTTGTTCCATTTCCACGAGTGGGAGTGAGATACACGAATGCTTGGTACCCGTGGGCCCTTATTGTGTTACACTCCTGAGCTATCTCGCTCGACAATCCTCAGATCGGTGTTTCAACATTCGGGGGCTTCGGAGGCGTCATCTGGCACATTCCCGTGTAACTGAGGGAAACAGTATGGCGACAGCTGATCGCCGCATTTTTTTACAAGTCTTTTATGGGAATTAGCGACGTCTAATTGCTTCGGAATAACTCGCGGAAAATAGTAAAAAATAGTTCACGGACAGGTAATTGGGTCTCGGGAGTGTGCAGTGTCTGTGAAAATTGGAATTTGTGTTTTTATTTTTGATAATTACCCTCGCCATATTGACAGGGTGTCACGCTAGTGTGACTTGGCTAGGGGGGGATGGTGGTGTTTTTTTTGGGTTATTTTCTAAATAATATTAAAAATATATGAACTCATTTCCCCCCTCCAGAACCAATTACCACTCAAGCGGAATAAATTATCTGATTTTTGAAACAAAAATCAGATTTTTTAGTCAACCGATACAGTCATAATAACATTGCATCTAAAATGCTTTTTTTCGACAATTTTCTGGGGAATTTTCCGTATTTTTCTGGGGAAAAATCCGTCCAACCGGGCCTTAACCTCAATAATGATTTGACAGGTCCGATGGCATCGTGATTTGAGCGAAAAAACAATCGAATAAATGTGAAGATGGCATGCTATTTCAGATGAACAATCACAAGCTCATCAGAAATAACGTGATATTAACTAATCGAAAGGGATTAACCTGAAAATACAAGGTAGAACGATTCACTGAAACGTAATTCACTGAAACGTAAAGTTGCATAATTTTCAATGGAATTGACGCAAAAAAAATAGAATTTTTCAATAGAATTGCAATAAAAGTTAAATAGAATTCTCATAGAGCTCCAATAGAAATTCAATAGGAATTCTTAGAGAAAGTGCCAGGTTTTGTATTCGATGACAGAGAGAAAAATCAGTAAATTTCAAATTTTATAGAAAGTTCAGTGGAATTCCATTTTTTTTATAGTAAGAAGACAAGGATTTTCCAAAGTATTCAAATTTTAAATCGATATTCTAAAAATGCATAAATATCATTCTATTCCACCCTCCACTCGAAACGACACGACTCAATCGGAGCTGAGTTCTAAGCGTTGAGCCACAGCTCAAACTCAAGTGCCGGGTTATGCCGTCTGATGAGCGTTCGACTGTGAGCCGGTATGGAGCGGAGTGTCGCGGCGTGAACTCGGGTCAAGCGCCAAGCCGAGGCTGAGCTCGCGCTCACCCGAGTTGCGGCTGAATCCCCGGTTGAATTTCTACCCGGGGTCACAGGGATAGTTTCGGAGGGGAATTTATGCCCTCCTCGTCATCAACATGTTCTTAATGTTTTTCAGGTGATTCATTTGCTGGCTAATTAATATTAAGGAATGGAAGGAACAGAGACGGTGTGATGGAGAATTAAATTCCCCATCAATCGATCCCCGTTGCATCCCTTAATCTCTGTAACAAAAAAATACAAACTACGACAAAAGTCATGGGCCAGTGAGAAAAATAATTTTCTTCTCGGCGCACAGTGACTTTTCACCTTTCGCCCGTGAATTAAAAATTTGTCTCTTCCCTCCTAATTGAAATTAAGGGATGAAAAAAAGGCTGTTTGACGGAGAACTAAATTACCCATCAGTTAACTCTCTTTCATCCCTTAATCTCCGTAAAAAATGGAAGAAATGGTCATGAAAATCACAGCGCAGTAAGAAAAATAATTGTTTTGCGGTGCGCAGTGACTCCCGGTAATTAAAAATTCACCGCTCCCCTCCTAATTGAGATTAAGTGATGAAAAGAGGGTAATTCGACGGAGAATTAAATTCTCCATTAACTAACCCTTTTTCATCCCTTAATCTCTGTAGCAAAAAAATAAAAACGGCCATGAACGTCATGGGCCAGTGAGAAAAATTATAGTTTCGCGGCGCGGTGACTCCCGGTAATTAAAAATTCACCTCTCCCCTCCTAATTGAGATTAAAGGATGAAAAAAGGGCAGTTCGACGGAGAATTAAATTCCGCATCAATTAACCCTCTTTCATCTCTTAATCTCTGCAACAAAAAATATAAACTGCCATGAAATTTATGGGCCAGTGAGAAAAATAATTGTTTCGCGGCGCACAGTGACTCCCGGTAATTAAAAATTCACCTCTCCCCTCCTAATTGAGATTAAAGGATGAAAAAAGGGCAGTTCGACGGAGAATTAAATTCCGCATCAATTAACCCTCTTTCATCTCTTAATCTCTGCAACAAAAAATATAAACTGCCATGAAATTTATGGGCCAGTGAGAAAAATAATTGTTTCGCGGCGCACAGTGACTTTTCACCATTCGCCCGCGAATTAAAAATTTGTCTCTCCCCTCCCAATTGAATTTAAGGGATGAAAAAAGGGCAGTTCGACGGAGAATTAAATTCCGCATCAATTAACCCTCTTTCATCTCTTAATCTCTGCAACAAAAAATATAAACTGCCATGAAATTTATGGGCCAGTGAGAAAAATAATAGTTTCGCGGCGCACAGTGACTTTTCACCATTCGCCCGCGAATTAAAAATTTGTCTCTCCCCTCCCAATTGAATTTAAGGGATGAAAAAAAAGTTGTTTGAGGGAGACCTAAATTACCCATCAATTAACCTTCTTTCATCCCTTAATCGCTGTAAAAAATGGAAGAAACTGTCATGGAAATCACAGCGCAGTAAGAAAAATAATGGTTTTGCGGCGCACAGTGACTCCCGGTAATTAAAAATTCACCTCTCTTCTCCTAATTGAGATTGAGGGATGGAAAAAGGGCAGTTCGACAGAGAATTAAATTCCCCATCAATTCTCCGTCGAACTGCCCTTTTTTCATCCCTTAATCTCAATTAGGAGGGGAGAGGTGAATTTTTAATTACCGGGAGTCACTGTGCGCCGCATAACAATTATTTTTCTTACTGCGCTGTGATTTCCATGACAGTTTCTTCCATTTTTTACAGGGATTAACGGATGAAAGAGGGTTAGTTGGTGGGGAAATTAATTCTCCGTCGAATTGCTCTTTTTTCATCCCTTAATCTCAATTAGGAGGGG
>NW_021680709.1:9322-43547 GCF_001412515.2 Diachasma alloeum
TATTTCTTCCATTTTTTACGGAGATTAAGGGATGAAAGAGGGTTAATTGATGGGTAATTTAGTTCTCCGTCAAACAGCCTTTTTTTCATCCCTTAATTTCAATTAGGAGGGAAGAGACAAATTTTTAATTCGCGGGCGAAAGGTGAAAAGTCATTGTGCGCCGAGAAGAAAATTATTTTTCTCACTGGCCCATGACTTTTGTCGGAGTTTGTATTTTTTTGTTACCGGGATTAAGGGATGCAACGGGGATTGACTGATGGGGAATTTAATTCTCCATCACACCATCTGTGTTCCTTCCATTCCTTAATATTAATTAGCCAGCAAATGAATCACCTGAAAATCATTAAGAACATGTTGATGACGACGAGGGCATAAATTCCCCTCCGAAACTATCCCTGTGACAGCGGGACCAGTGATGCCAGATGGGAATTCCCACACGCTCCCCACTCCTCTCGGGTAATAGTGCGCAGCCTTTAGGGCGCAGTCGGCCCGGCGCGACGTTTGAATATTTGATTTGGGGCATGGCTCGTTATTTTATTAGCGTGTCATTTCATGCAAGTCACAAGGGCAATGAGGGCCATGAGGAGAATGTCAAATTTCTCGAGGCCCACGAGGGTCACGAAGAGAAAGTCAAGGTTCATGAGGGTCACGAAGGGCAACGAGGGTGACAAGGGCAACGAGGGCAACGAGGACCAAGAGGGCAACAAAGACCACGAGGGAAGCGAGGGGAAAGTCAGATTTCATGCGGGTCACAAGGGTAATTAGGGCCACGAGGAGAATGTTGAAATTCTCGAGGCGCACAAGGGTGATAAGGGCAACGAGGACAACAAGGACCACGAGGGCAGCGAGGGGAAGGTCAGATTTCATGTGGGTTACGAAGGGTAATGGGGGTCACGAGGAGAATGTCGAAACTCTCGGGGCCCACGAGGGCGACGAGGGTCCCGAGGGTGATAAGAGCAACGAGGGGAAATTAAGATTTTATGTGGGTCACCAGGGTAATGAGGGCCACGAGGAGAATGTGGAAATTCTCGAGGCCCATGAGGGCAAAGAGGGAATCGAGGGTCACAAGGGCAACGAGGGCCACGGGGTAAGAAGGTTTCACGTAAGTCACAAGGGTAATGAGGGCCATGAAGAGAGTCTCCAAGCCCACGAGGGTCACTATCAATGAATAATTAATCGATGTAGATTAAAAATGAGACTGAAATTTTACCTTGAAAAAAAAAAAATTGGGAAAAAAAATATGAGTGGGAATCGAACGTGGATCCCCAGCGTTGTAGCTGCGGTACGTAACCACTGCACCACTGCGCTATTGTGATATTATGAGTTTTCCAAAATGGTCAACATTCAGAAACGTCACAATTTCCTATTTTGTTATGAATAAACAAAATCAATCGGATTTTAAATGGTTGATGTTTCTTAGGGAAACGCCCTGTAACTGCAATTAATATTAAATCGTTTTAGACATTCGGAGTGGCTATTTACCCCGAATTTGTTCTATTGCGATTCGTAATTGATCATGTTATTAATATACTGTTAGGGTTATTTTATTAATATAATGTTTCGTAATTGAAACTTTATGTTCAAACGGTTTAATGAACTCTCTTCTGATTCGCTATTTTTTATTTCCGAATTGGAATATCTCCCTAATTTTTGTCGAGAGAATTTCCGAAAAACAATCGATCGAGAGACTCGGGACAATTCCGCGAACTCATAAAACTCCCGCAGACCAATGAACGTCGACTTTTGTTTTGACATCGACACAATACACTCACTCCTGTGTAAGAATCAAAACAGAAGTCAACTTAATCTCGTTCAGTCAGTCACGTAAAATTGGTGGTGAAACCTTCATAAGTGATTTATTTTTGACGAGTTTATCGAGTTTTCGTGATAAAGTTAAATTACGAGTTGATATGGAGATCACAGGAGAGCGGGACCAAAGCTCAGGACATGGAGTTTCCGGTATTCCAGTATCAAAGAAGAGGAAGGTATTTCAAGAATCCTGGAAAAAAGAGCCTGAATTTTCAAATTGGTTGGAGAGTGTTGAAGGTAAGCTAAATAGTGCATTTTGTAGTGCTTGTGCGAAAGTGATTGCTGCTGGAAAATCTGAACTTCACAAACACGCGAGTAGTGATAAACATAAAGAAAATATTTTAAAATCAATTTCAATTGACCGCGAGGAAGAGAATAGTGATGAAGGTAATGTTCTTGAGAAGGATTCGAGTAGTGTTGGGCTAGATCATCAAGAATCGGTTAAAACCGCGGAAATTCTTATTGCTAATTTCATTGCTGAACACAACGTTCCAATTTCTATTGTAGATCATCTCATCCCTGTTTGCAAAAGAGCATTTCATGATAGTCAAATCGTGAAAGATAGTTCTCTCGGGCGTACAAAGTGCACAAGTATTATTGAAAATGTTTTGGCGAAGGTCGCGAGTGTCAATCTAATAGATATTTTGCGGGTCAATAAATTCTCAGTCCTGGTGGATGAAACAACGGATGTTTCCAAAACGAAAATTCTTTGTGTTCTCGCGAGATATGTTTCACCTGAAGACGGTGAAGTTAAAACCGAATTTTTAGATCTAATCAAATTGGACGCGACTGATTGCTCAGCGGAAAAAATTTATAATTCTTTTAAAAAATCGGTACAGGATAAACAAATTCCTCTTCAAAATATCGTAGGCTTGGCTTGTGACAATGCAAGCGTTATGGTTGGCATTAAGAATTCCTTCGCACAGAGATTAAAATTAGAAGTTCCCAATCTTATTTTGATGAACTGCACTTGCCATTCTTCCGCGATCGTTGCTTCTAAAGCGTGCAGTCAGTTACCCAGTGAACCGGAGGAATTGATTAAAGGTATATCGGGGTACCTCTGCAACAGTCCCAAACGTTGTGAAATATTAGCTGAGTACCAAGAGTTTTTCAATTTAGAGAAATTAAAAATTTTGAACCTGGCAAATACGCGATGGTTATGTTTGCATCAATGTGTGGTGCGAATTCTCGTTAATTGGGAACCTTTAAAATTATTCTTCTCATCAGCAATGCTGGAAGAACAGTCACCTTCAGCACAGAAGTTGTACGAATTATTAGATGACCAATGTGTCAAGGCTTATTTCCTTTTTTTAAAATATACAATGAATTCTTTCAACTCTTTTAATGCCCTTTTCCAGTCTCGTCAATTCATGCTTCATAAGTTGGCTGGAGAAAGTCAAGGGCTAATTCGTACAATGGCACGTAATTTTTTGAAGAAAAGTATAATTCAAAAACTTTTTACAACTCCCATCAATATTAGTCATCCTGATCATTTGCTGCCTGTCAATGAGATTTCTCTTGGGCCTGAATGTGATAATCTTGTTAGAACTTTTCCAGCAAATGTCGCTGAGCAATTTCGTCTCAGATGTTTACAGTTCTACATAACTGCAACTTCTGAAATGAAATCTCGTTTGCCACATGCACATCCCATAATTAAAAACTTGGAATTTTTGAATCCTGAGGTGGCTCTAGAAGACGTTGATGAGCGAATTGAATCTACAGTAATTAACGATGTAGCTCAGCATTTTGGAAATTTCGACGAAAGTTCTCTTGCTTTTGAATGGCATGCATTACCGGATGCGTTTGCTAGTCAAAGAGATAAGAAACGTGTACAATTGCTTTCCGTAGATTTGTTTTGGAGGGAAGTATCAAAATTAAAAGATTTCACAGGTTCTTTTCGATTCCCTAATTTAAGTAAACTCACAAAAACTGTGCTGTGTCTACCACATTCTAATGCTGAGGCTGAGCGTATTTTTTCTATTGTAACAGACGTGAAAACCAAAAAACGTAACAAACTCGGTAATGATTGCCTTAAGTCTATTTGTCAGATACGATCCTCCATGCAGTGTCACAATGTTGACTGTACAACTATTAAAATAACTTCCGATCATCTAGCGTTACATAACTCAAATAATTTATATCCAAAGCCGAGTCATAATTAGTATTTTGTTTATTCTATACGGGTTCGCTTCCTTCATCAACTCTTCATTTTGCCAGTATAACATCAACACTCTTCAGCCATTATAGTCAGAACAAGGATTTAATCGAAACTTGGGGGAATTTCCAGGATTCTACACAACATCAAAAACTATGCAACTAACCCTTTTCTATTTTACAGCCCTTCTTCAGCTCTCCAGAACACAAAAATGGTTCTTTTCAGAACCCAGAAATGGTTCTTTTCAGAACCCAGAAATGGTTATTTTCAGAAACCACCGGCCCTTTTCAGGGCCACAAAATGATAAACGTGGAAAATTTAATAAAGCTAATGAATCTTGTTATATTTGCAAAATGTATTCTCTTGTACTGGAGACGATTGCACCCGCGATTTGCGGGAAATTGGATTTTCCTGTTGTTACCCTCGCAGTGTTTCACCCTTACCCTTGTGAATCTTACGGCATTTGATCCTCCCTTTCATGACTTTTAACCCTCATGACGTATTTCTGAGAATAAATTCTGAAATTTCGAATATTTCCTTTTCTATGTACAAATGATAAATATTGTGGGATTGAAAATTGAAAAAAATTATAAAATATTTAATGGAATTGCAATTTTCCGGTCGTTATAACGACAAAAATGCTTAAACACTATTAAAACTTAGGAAACTTTCTTATTAAATCTTAAAGTCCCTGAAATCTAATAAAAAATCTAATAAAAAATAAAGTAGAATTTTGAAAATGAATAGGAAAATGCAATTTCGCAATAGGATAAGCAATTTCATAGACGAATTGATCCCAAACCGATTTCAAATTCACTTTCAATATTTTTATCAAACTTTTGCTCAATTTTTAAAGAATTTTTAACAGTAAACTGAGCTCTCCATTGTTATTAAATATTATTAATAACTAAAATGTTGAAAAAAATAATCATACCATCAATTTCATTCCTTTTAATTAATTAATTGAGAGTTCCATCGCGGAATTTAATTTATCGGGTATTATTTACGGGCGTTGAGCCTGTGCGGTAGTGGCGGGGACCCGAGGAGTGCGCGAGGGAGCTGCGCACGAAATTCCCACGCGTGGGATTTTTCCCCTCATCTGGCATCACTGAGCGGGACTGCTACTGCCGAGTTACCGAAATAGCGAACTCGGCCAGACACCGAAATCGACCGCGGTGCCCTCTCTGCCATGGGGTCATACTAACCTCACGCTGGGGTCGGTCAAACCCCCGGATCTGAGCCTCTACTTTAGTCTATCCTCTTTGGCCTTCTCCATGAAAATTCAATGTTTTTTTGTCTTTTCTGACTTCTCACGCAGTGTGAGTAAAAGAACCAAACATAATATTTAGTAGTATCTTCTGTGGCTTCAGAACTTTCGAGTAAGTGAAACACTGCCCGCGGATATCGTGACAAAGATGTTGTTCGGTACGCGGCTAGNTAGCTTTCATATAACTTGAAAACTTCCTCGTACGTACTTCCCACTGGCCAAACGACTTTATGAAGCAAAAATCCACCATCTATCACTGTTTTATACTGTGATAAGTTGATAGAACTGATAGGGTAAGNCCATACGACTTTATGAAGCAAAAATCCACCATCTATCACTGTTTTATACTGCGATAAGTTGATAGAACTGATAGGGTAAGATGAGAAGGCATTATAAAGTTCAGATTTCTTGGATTTCCGCATCATCCCTTGTTCATCGAATAATGAGAGCGGGAAGGGAGCTAACTCATAATTCAACGCTTCAGTGGCTAATTGGCTATCATTCTTTGTGACTGCAGTGATTCTCTGGAACAACAGTGTGGTATCAACAGCTACTTGCTCATTGTCAATCGTGATTCCCCGCTTTGCACNTTACCCCCTTCAATCCTTTCTGCCTTCAATCCCGTTTAATCAATCCTAAACGTAAAAATACCATATAGTAGCGGAGAAAATCTACTATGAAATTGAGTTAGGAAGTTAGGGGAGAAAATGCACGGTTAATTTATTATTATTTTTTCAAGTTATTCCTGTGAATTGGGCATCAACGGATCAGCTGATCGGGACGCCACGCCCTATGGCGTCTGGGTCCGAGTCCCCTGATGCGCGCGGTGCGCAGTCGATACAAACATCCGCAGCAAGCTACCGCAATATGAAATTTTTAATCTTTTCGCATGCTATTTTTCATTCTGCTGATGGTATGATGATGGGTATTAATTGAATGATTTCAAATGCAGGATTTATATAGAAAACAATTGTTCTATATTTTTTTAACAATTACNTGGAACAACAGTGTGGTATTAACAGCTACTTGCTCATTGTCAATCGTGATTCCCCGCTTTGCAGTTGCAATAGATTTCACTCGGGTTGTCCGTTTCAGTTTTATATCCGCGGCACTCACTCCGATCATCGATTTCATAGACTCCTTCCCAATGTCTGTTGCCCTGTCATAGTTGATTTCATCTCCGCCGCACAGACCATCTGCGATTGACANATCAGATACAAATGCTTTCATTATTAATCTATAGGAAGTTATAGATATTTGGCTAGCAGCATAAATTTGAGTGATATTTACCATTCATCGACAGGATCGTTGCTTTCTACACGTAGTTTTTTACTCATACTTGGCCCACTCTCTTCATCAGAGCCATCCTCGGGGTTTTCGAATGGAAAAAACTCGGCGCTCTCATCATCATACTCTCCAGTGGCTACATTATCGACGTGCTGACGNCATCATCAACCGGTGAAAAAGGATCGTGGATCGTGAGCCACTCAAGGAATTTCATGTAATCCTCTGTGTCTCGCTTNATCGCCATGACATCCTGAGCATATACTTGAACACTTCAAACCAGCTTTTCTGCATCCACATCGGTTTGAGCAGTTGCCTTTACAAGTACAGAAGATCATCTTGAGGATCTCTTCTGGTGCTGCTGGTATTCTGGTCATGACGGGGAAATAGACTTGATGCTTCCATTCCCACCCCCAGTCACATGGATCCAGTGAATTGTTGCCAAGCCACTTCTGGACTTGAAAATAAACACGCCAAACGCGTTCCTCAGTAGCTCCAGCTGTAGGTGGGAGTTGTGCCAAACAAACCCCGGTCTTCAAACGTGCGGCAGAAGTAGCAAAACGTTGAAAGCGGAAGGAGTTGATGGAGGAGTCTNTCAACTTCTTGTAGCGTCAGTGGCTGGATGTCGAAGTCCTGGAGCAAGTTTGTCATGTAGGCATGGTCTTCATCTCCAATATTACTTGCATTTTTGGCAATCAGAGTTCCCAGTGCAGCATATGCGAGAAGATGACCTCTGATTGCTCTGCTGAAAGCATGCCCCGTGAGCATATGATCAACAGTATTACTGGTATAAGCTGTAGCCAGTAATTCTTTCAATCCGCTACCATCCATGATAGTTCCAAGGGCTCCAAGGAATGACATCAGCAAGTGGAATCCGCCTAATCTAGCAATTACACCCTTCATGTAAGGGCCATCATTGGCCAGCAGCTCCCTCGCCTTCGCATACAGGGGTTGATCGAAAGTTATGAAACTCGTTTTTTGATTGAGTCTCAGGCATTCCAGATGAGCATGATTCAGAACTGTATTGATGGTGTCCAAGTGTGATGGTGGCAAGTTTACAAACGGTAGACAGAAGACCTGTGCCACTTGGTATTCTGAAGTGTGGCTGAGAGCTTCCATATAGCCTCTCCAACTCGAAACATTCGGTATTTGCAGACATTTGGCCCAAATGTGGAGAGTATAAGCAGCTGGAAGTTTATCACGTTCACCAAGTAGCAGTTCAGACACATCACAAAATTTGATGGATTTCAAGCCCGTGCCAGTGTTGTTCAGTCGATCACAACATACTACAGGAATATTATACTTTGATGACAGCTCCTGAGCCTTTGGTAAACGATTCAATTTCCTGATGACTCCTTGAGTACTTACTCCAGCTTTGGGAGTCACGCAGCAAATACCCCCCATACTGTGGAATGTATTGTAGCCGTCGAGACTGCATACGTTGTGATCCGCATTGTCAAACACGTGCTGTATGAATGCGTCGTTCTCGATTTTCTTATCACAACTCATTATCGCTGAAGCTTCTTATAAGCTCAGATTAGTGTAGGATGTACTAAATCCAAGCTTATTTAATACGTCAATTATTAGCCGCGACCCGAATTTTCTACTCAAATAAACACCGGTAGCTAATTGAATCGAGGAAATGAATGACCTAGGACGAACAGCGGATATGATGGAATGTGCGATACTATTGCGTTTTGCTGTTAATTTCGTTTCTCGAGTTTTTTTCCCCTTCAACAAGATATCATCCAAGAAAGTGAGTAGAGTATCCGGAATATCGGCCTCGACGTTTTGAAGTAAGTCTTCAGGGGCTGGATAAGATGATGTTTCGTATGCCTGGCTCCTGATGTCTTCGCGTATGATGGCAGCAGCAGCACGAACTATGCGGAGTCTTTCGTCTCCTTGGTCGATGCTCTTCTTCTCGTTCCAGAAGTTTTCCAAAATTTTATAACCCGTATTGCGGAAGCATATAACCGTCGGTTTCGGTGGTCGCTCCAACATAAAGATTTCAAATCCGTATCTGTTGACAAGCTTCTGCTTCAGAGTGATTGTCGTTGTTGTCCACTCTTCCATTTTATCCAGTAATTCCTTGAAGGTAAATTGACAATCGTCGCTTTCCTCCATGTAGCGACAAACGCCTTCGAAAGCAGCGTCTAAACCCGGATATCTCGAGCGCTTCTCTGTACTATTTTTACGTGGACGCGTGAATTGATCCCAACAAGAATTGTGATAACGAGCGTGTTCCTCCATTAAACATTTCCCCTCGATTTTGCTTTTTACCTTTTCAGCCCACTCATCGCCGCGAAGTTCGATACAATTTTCAAATCGGTGCTGTGCTTTTGGCGTACATACCAATTTACCAGGTTTATCTTTAGGAACCCAAGCTTTAGAACACAGGAAGCAATGAACCTCGAAGAAGAATGGTGGCTCAGGGGGTAGCTCAGGAGCTGCTGATTCTGCTACATCACTCGCCTTCTTATTGGACACACTGTAATTCACTCGACATTGATCGTGAACTGTCANGAGCCATATTTTAACTAATATTATGCGATAAAAATTTACGGAAGCTTATGGAAAAGATTGTTGCGAAGTTAGGGAAGTATTCAGCATTCAGATAAGAAAAAGTATTCAGACTCGAAAGGTTCAGAGGGAAAAAGAGGAGAATAAAATGGAATTATATTATAATTCCGTTGCTGTGGATATTTACTACTACTGCGCATCGCGCGCATCACGGGACTCGGGCTCAGGCGCCATGGGGCANCAGCTGCAAGGACACCTGCTCTTCCAAATACTAGTGGAGGGGCACAGGTAGAGGAAACAGGATATTTAGTTCGATCTCACAGTTCAGTGTTCACTATCCACAACTTCAACTTTGCACATTCACTCTAGCAATCTACTCGATGTTAACGGTTCCACTTCTTGAAGCGATATGACTTAACACTGCGGTTGGGGGGAGTTTATATGCCTTTAGGAACTCGGATGCCCGAAATATCGAGAATAGCTATTTCCCTGTATTGACTTTTGCTCGTCAGAAGAATTTTTCCTACCTGCTGAGGTATCTTGGCGGCTTTGTACCTCACAAGTATTCGCAATGGGGAGGAGCACTCACCAAGGGTCGGCACGTGCGACCCCCTCCTGAGCAGGGTCATCACTACCGTCACTAGGCCCTTCCTAAGTTAAAACTCATCCAACAGGATTTAGTCTTAATCCAGTTGTGAGTTGTTTCAATAAATAGAAATAGAAATACTCAATGGGCGTATTAGATATTTCACAGAAATTTCTAGTTATTGTTCTCGGAACGATCCGTAACATTCATCAACAGCTATTGCATTTAGGAATAAACAAACCATTCAATAAAGCCATCAGATTCCAAGGGTAATAGTTTCATTGATGAATCACGATGGACGCGAGCCATATTTTAACTAATATTATGCGATAAAAATTTACGGAAGCTTATGGAAAAGATTGTTGCGAAGTTAGGGAAGTATTCAGCATTCAGATAAGAAAAAGTATTCAGACTCGAAAGGTTCAGAGGGAAAAAGAGGAGAATAAAATGGAATTATATTATAATTCCGTTGCTGTGGATATTTACTACTACTGCGCATCGCGCGCATCACGGGACTCGGGCTCAGGCGCCATGGGGCATGGCGTCTCGATCAGCTGATCCGTTGATGCCCAATTCACAGAAATAACTTGAAAAAATCATAATAAATTAACCGTGCATTTTCACCCCTAACTTCCTAACTCAATTTCATAGTAGATTTTCTCCGCTACAATATGGTATTTTTACTTTGAGGATTGATTAAACGGGATTGAAGGCCGAAAGGATTGAAGGGGGTAAACGTTCATTGTGCCGAATTTTTCGATGGTTTTTAATTAATTATAGATTTTCCGGTGCATGTTGAGCTTAAACAAATTCAAACATTAATCAGGGGACCTTGGGCTGTTGATTGATATAGCTTTCATCCGATTCATTTTAATTTGCCATACACCATGTATCAAACATTTAGAATGACTGGACTATAGGAGAAACTTTCCTGATGAACATGAGATTACATAATTATATGAGGCCCCATGTGATGCCATATAACCCTATATGACTCACATATGACCCCCACATGACCACTTATGACCTTATACGACTCCGTATCAACTCCATATAATCACCATATGACATCATAAGACCCCATATGACCCCAAGATGAATCCCATATAACCACACTTAATCACGATTTTGCCAAACTTTACTCAGGCTATAGCCGGAATATAGTCAAGACTTCACCCGGCCATGATTAATTGAAAAGTTAGTCGGGATCATGAATAAATATGTATAAAACCGACCAATCAAAATGATAACAGATGGATATGGAAAATTACTGAAAATTCTTAACATAAAAAGCTTATATCGCTATTACACAATTTGGTAAATAGTCATGCTTTTTTCACCATCTTTCTACTCCATCGAGAAGACATCGAAACAAACTTTTTGAGTCGTAATTTCAATGATATAGCTTTTGGTTTTTCAGATTTATCCCGAAAAATATTTTTAAAAAAAATTTCACAATCAATATGCTGTAACTTAACAATGAATGATGCGATTCCCATCATATTTAGATAGAATCAAGGGGCTATCGATACAATTTTTTCAAGCCATGATCGTCGCAATTTTTTTTTCAATGCCAATATTTCGAAAACTTTATGAATAATTGAACTTTAACGAGTGTCTATGGATACAGCCTACTGAAGTCTAAATCCATGAAAAAAATCATGAAATTCAATTGAGCCTCTACAGAGAAAATTGCAAATGAATACTTTGAAAAAGAGTACACACACATACATACATACATACATACATACGCCATCTAAAAATCGCATATTCGGACTTTTTAGACCATATTTAGTTACCCAACACAAAAAAATGAAAACTTACATTTGAACAATTACGAAGCTTCCATTCGGAAGTAATAATTTAAAATAAAATACAAGATTTCACTTACAATATGTCGGCTGCTAATCCTTATGGGTAAATTCACAAACTGATGTGAAACCAATTAATATAATTTTTTTAAAAAGAAAATAAGTCCTAAGTTGACTTGAAACAAAAGAAACAAAAAGACACAAAAACGAAACTCGAGTCACGGGACTCTACTAAGAAAAGAGTAATGAAAAATCTTGAAGAGAAATCGCCCAAGAGGGTCGATGAAAAGTTCAACTTCGAACTTGGTAGGAGTTAAAAGGGCACGAGGGTAAAAAAAAACTATCGAAATGCGGGCAAATCTGAGCTCCATAAATTCTCGTCGTTTGGTGAATTCCGAGGCTCAAAAGTGGTCACCACCAAATCCTTAGCACCACGAAAGTGTTATGGAATAAGTTGAGGGTGGTGTGAGAAGGATGAACATTTTTAATAATAAATGTTTAAAAATACGAGGTGGTTGACAAATCTGGTCGTCGCCATGATGTTTGGATCCCCCTCCCTGGACCGCAAGGTAATTCCAAGATGGCGGCGCCCACAGCTGTCAGCCACCTCGTACATTTAAATATTAAAAAAAATATTTATCCTTCTCACACCACCCTCAACATGTTCCATAACATTTTCGAAGTACTAAGGATTTGGTGCTGATAACTTTTGAGCCTCGGAATTCACCTAATGAAGAGAATTGGCGGAGCTCAGATTTGCCCGCATTTCGGTAGTTTTTTTTTACTCTCGTGCCCTCTCAACACTGAGGAAAACTGGGAGTGCACGTAGTTTTATAACTCGCACTGATGGTGTGACCTCTGACACTCCTGGAGTTTGGACTCTGGACCAATGGTGGGCCCTGGTCCAGAGTTTACCTCTCTAAACTTATCCGTCCGAATGTTTCAGGGGTACACGATCCCCTTCCACATTGAGTTATTCAAATTTTTCATTGGAGTATGGGCGGCCTTTTCGACTCCCAACTAACCAATAAGAATTGTTTCAGGAGTCTCAATTCCTCCCTTCACAATTCTCCGATGAATTATCTTATTTAATTAAATTAAACATAAATTTTATTACTATGTGCCGGCGATTTTCAAATGAACAGAGCAAAATCGAAAGTCCTCCGTCTGCAACAAAAATTCTTGAACGAAGACAGCCGGAGTTTGTCACCTTCGGCCTCCTCCGCTCCAACTTCCTCAAAATCCTCCATAACCAAAACCGTAAAACTTCCAGCTACTCTTGTGAAAAACTGTCGTTGGGCGCTAGTCGATTTTTAACAACGCGGAATCAACAAAACCGCAATCGTAACCGTAATGAACGAAAAGAGAGAAACCAAAAAAATTTAACTGGAGGTTGGGAAAAATCAAAGGGAGAGGTTGCGGAATTATGCCTAGCTAACTCAGGAGAAAATACGGGGAGCGGGGTAGATTTGGTCGCTCGGTCTTAGGAAAGGGGTCGTAAATATAACGAAACAACGAGAAATCCGATCAGAAAGAAATGGAATTTAAACTCCCTTACTCCTCTAGAAAATCGAGAAATTCAAGAATAAAGACACTTTAATTAAATAGAAAAACATCTAACCTTTAATTGATCCACGTGACTCAAATACACTCTCAAAGATTCGAATTTTCATTTAACAAAATTCATTTACTGAGAGTGAGAGTAGATAGAATAGGTTACCTTGAGAGAGATCTACGCGAGGGTAAGGGGTAGGAAAAAATTAACTCACGTGCCCATGATTGCTCTGCACTATCCCAAATCAACGTGCATTAGGAGCTACACGTTTCCGGACCTGCTCAGGACGAGAAATCGACGAATACGTGATCAACGCGAATATCGCACGATGGTGGAAACTCTGGGGAAGGACAGTAGCACTCACGAGGTGTTCTTATTTCCTATCCTCGAGGAAAACCTCACTTCTCAGCGTCGTGGCGTCGCCTTGAATCCCGAGGCTCACGAGTTTCTATTCGACGAGAAGGCTTAAATTATTTAAATGAAATAGTGGGGAAGGTTTAACGAGCTGAAAGCGCTCTCAATGGAAGCGACACTTCGTTCGAATAATGAAATACCATAAATGCATTCATAGCTCCGTCCACGCCACGTGGAGAGCATGGGTGCACCATAACGCATATTTTATTTACTACAGGGTGTCCCATAGCATGTGACCGAAGTAAATTGCATAGAATACCGCAAGGTGGAAGTGCAGTCTAGTCTAATATATGGGTGAAGTGGAGACTCTCCAAAAATTTCATTCATGCTTCAGTCGCTGGGGAATTGCAGCACTAAAATGAGAAATTTAACCATCGAACAAAAATCATTCCTGATCAAATCATATTACCGAAAAGAAGATTCAGCTACTGCAGCTATAAGAGCATTTCATTCTAAGTATGGCACACACACTGGAGTGTCTGATTCGAGTCTCAAACGGTAAATAAAGTGAATGAACTAACTAATCAAAAAATTTTGTTTTCTTTTTTTGTTGAAAATTGACGCATTTTTCGACCAATTATGGGTATTTTCAGGATAATTAAGAAATTTGATCAGTACGGTACACTAGACGATAGAAGGCATGAGCATCCTGGTCCTTCCCATACTGTACCCACGGATGAAGTTGTCCGCACAACTGAAGAACATTTTTAAAAATATCCAAATGATACTCTTCAAAAGCCTTCTTAAACCTTGAAAGTCTCAAAAACTTTACTTCACCGCATCTTGAAAGTGTTTTTAAACTTCCATCCCTACAAAATTTCTGTACATCAATTTTTAAGTGAGGCGGTGATGCTTCGCCGTGTGCAATTTTGCCAAGAACTTCACAATTTTTTGGAATCCAAGGAAATGAGGGCACAGAATATCATCTTCTCGGACGAAGCACATTTTTACTTAAGTGGCTTAGTAAATAAACTGTAACGAACATGTGGGGATGTTCGTTAGGAACACCAAGCAATCTAATAACAACCTACCCCTGCGACATTATACGACGAACCGTGAGTAACGAGTAGAGAGAGAGAGAAAGAATTTTGGTTTTCCCACTTCGGTGAAGGAATTTTGAGATTAGAGTTTATCCCACTTCGGTGGAGTTTTTGGATATGGAGCAATCCCACTTCAGTGTGGTAATTTATGCGATTATCGTCATGATAATGGAGTTTCAAGTTTCCGCTATGGCGTGGTGAATTTTTAGAGTTTTGGAAGTCTGGGATTGGGTGTAGAGTATAATTTTTTTGGCAAGATCTGTTAATTACGCGTTTTTGAGGGCCCGTAAAGTCATAGCGAAGAAGGACGAACATATCGAGTCATCCGGTTTCTTTATGGGATCCACCTTATGGGTTAATCTTACGGGAAGTCGATCAGGTTCGGCTGAAATGTCGGCGCTCCAAATTACAAGGGGTTTTATGGGGATTAATTGGTTACGCTTTAGTTTTTCGGTGGAAGGTCACGTCGAACCAGTGCAACCCTTGTATCCAGTGAATTGCCAGGTTGCTTTAGAGTTTTTGAAAAATTGGAGAGATTAGTTAGGAGTATTGGTCTTTTAACCCCGTGAATCCCGGAGAACCGATCCGTGGGAGGCGCCAAAAGCCCTTAGTAATTATCCGAACGTCCATCAGTTCGGTTCAGTTCGTTTAAATTATTTATTAGCTGAACTTTATTGAATTAAACTGTTAGAATATATTAATTCGGTTTTTTGGATAGTTACGCTTTGTTCTCCCCGAATTTATTCGATGGTTCCCTCAAGGCTCACGCCTTTGAAAAGTGAAACGTCTCAACCAATCAGAGCTCAGCTCGATTGGTCGGAATTCTCGCGGGTCTAGTGTGTCGCAGTACTGACCCCCAACATCAGTTCCGCGTTGGCCGGCTTAGTAATTAGTGCCCAAGTGAGTCTCCCGCAAGGGCTTAGCGCTTAGTTCGTGATAGTCATTCCTTGGATTATTCGTGCCCTTGGATTACAGTGTGCAGGATTAAAGTGACTTGGATTATGGTGTCCCTACCCCCGTGAGTTTTTACGGAGATTTTTATTGTTTTCCGAGCCATTAAGTAATGGCGTCGGTTTTCCCACCTCTCGGTGGTGTCCCGCATGTGAACTTTGGGTCTCATGTGGAGAATTTCTCTCGATTACTCCGCAATCATGGACCTAGAATTTTGTTTGGATTTGAGATTTCGACGTCCCCGGAATTATTATTCCGTGGTGAGAGTAATTGTTATAGTGTAAAATAACATTTTTCGTTGTTTTTCGGCGTCGGAAGATCTCCGTTGAGAGGCTCAAGCATTCCCCATGAATGCGTTCCCCCTCGCGGCACCCCGCTAACATCCGTGCCTGCGAGCTACGACTCTCGCTTCACGCGAGTAATCTCTCATTGAGAATTCCCTCCGGTTGTTAACCAACCTAGAGTGGCTCCCAACGATCTAAAATTGATGATTTTGGTATCGTTGGCGTCTCCAGACTCTCCCGACCATTTTTGTTCTGAGGTTTTTCGAATTTGACTCTACCGATTTTTCGCTACGGCGAGTTTAGTTTTATCGGGTTTTTAGTTTTCCGCAGTACTTTGTACGTATACCGCTGGGTTTATATCCTCTCTCTCTCACTCTCACGGAGATTCACATATCTTTCCCACAGTTCTCGGAATTCTCGAGTATTTCGGGATTAACGAATATTTTTATATTACCACTTGAGGAATTTGATGACCTCAACTTTGTCGCCAAGTTAATCGATAATGTATTATGGTCAGAACCAAATATTTCGCGTCAATCTATTATTTTGCGTTTGTTGGAAGAATGCTGATTATTATTGCAATTCTTTCTTTTTTTTGGTAAGACCATTATGTAAGAGTATGTAAATTCTTTATTTTGAAACATCTCAATAGTGAAACAAGTAAGGACAAAGTCGATCTCGTTATTTTTTTTGTTTTGTTGTTTTGACCGCCCCATTAACCCGTTACCACCTGGAACCCACCTCTCTCTCCACAACCTAGCACACTGAGCGAACCGAGGACCGTTACCTTTCCCCAAAAATCTAGTTTTCTCTCTTTTTGTGTACGTTTTAGAGGTTTTCGAATTGGTTAGAACTGATTTTGCTAGACTCCTCCGGTTTGGTAATTCCGGCTAAAAATTACCTGGCGCCCATAGATTTTTGCATTTTTGAGTTGAACTAGATTCAGGGGAAGAAGGGCGAAGGTAATAGGCATTTTTAACTCCCATGCAAAAATGTCACGTCACAAAACAAAATTTTTGTTTTTGGGGGACTGAGTCACCTCACGTTATTGAAACCAAGTCCTCACACCCAAAAAAAGTCACTGCATGGGCGGCAATTACAATAAAAGGTATTTTCCTCGAATTTATTGTGAGTCCGACAAGCAGTACTGATATTTACTGTGAGTTCCTGAAGAAGAACTTCTTTCCTTGGCCACGGAAAAATCAGTTACTTAAGAATTTCTACTTCATGCAAGATAGTGCCACCCCACACAGGACTGCTGGAGTATTTGAAATACTTTTTTCCGTTTACGGCACTCGTGTGTTAAGCTTAGGTTACCCTAAGTATGTCCATGGGGGCATGGAATGGCCGCCTTACAGTCCGGACTTAAATCCCTGTGATTTTTGCCTATGGGGTTTTCTCAAGGACAAGTGCTATGAGAAGCATCCGACGACGGTGGAGGAGTTGCAAGACGCAATTAGGGATGCCATCCGAGCTGTTGATAAAAACACAATACAGCGCATCTATACCAGTTCCGAATGCAGGATAGAGTTTTGTAGTACAAGTGATGGCGGACACTTGAAAGGAATTGTATTGTAATTTGCCGAATGTTCCTTGTACAATAAAAAAAGAACAATTATTGACATTTTACTCTACCCCCCTGAACGGGTTTCCACCTTGTCGTTGGTAGGGGGGCTCAGTTGCGGGCGGGGGAGGCTTTAAAAAGGGGCTGCCACCGTCCGCGACTGCTAAGAGAAAACCACCCAAATCCATGATGTGAGCCTGGTGTTCAACCAGTACATGACCTTATAGTCATACAACCGTGCCTAGGGATGCGTGGCACAGGGGGAGCTGTGTCATTAACGGTGCCTCTCAGAAACCGGGCGATATCTCGGAGTAGTCTTAGGACAAGCCAAGCCCCGGCATACGGCTCTGACCGGGTGAGACCGCTCTTCCGTGTTACTCGTGGGACCAAGAATGGAAACCATTTTTAAAAAACTATTAGTTGAAGAAACTTCTCCGAGTGGGGCCAGTGATGGCGAACACTCGGAGAGGACCACTGGCGACTCTCGGACTGACTCGGTTGGGGGAGAAAACAAACGAGGCAGGCTGAGCGGTGCCGCCATGAAGAAGATAAGGAGGTAGAGGCAGCAGCAAAGCTCGGGGGCATTAGCAACCTTGGTCGAAGCTGCATCTCAGGCTGAAGTGGCTGGTGATGTGGAGGCTCAGAAGAGGGCTGAAAAACGACTTCATGAGGAAGCAGGATCAGGGCACATATACCCAGGCAACTGCAAACTCATTAAAGTTGGCAGTGATACCGCAGTTATATCCGGACCAGAAGCTGGCCACCGGAGGGGGGGGGGTGAGAGAGGTGAAGAAGCTCTTGAAGGGGGCCATATTGGCTTTACCAGACGGAGTCAAAGCACCCACCTTCGACGGGGTCTGGGAGAGGGACGGTGCGGTTGTGGTGAACTTCACAGACGAGGCCACAGGGAGCGGGCTGAAGAGACTGTTCCCTGAGAATAAAATAGCGGGGCACACCATCCACATTGTGGTGCTCTCGGAGCTTCCTAAGAAGCATCGAGTGGTGATACACGTGGAGGACCCGGAAATTACTTCTCAGGAAGCATTGAGTTTTCTTGAGAAGCAAAATGCAGGCCTGAAGGCCAGTCAGTGGGTCGTCGTTCAGAGCAGCGAATCTAGGGACGCCAAGAGTGCCCACTTCGCTGCGCTGGTCGATGACGGGTCGCTTGCTGGACTGAAGGCATGCAACTTCAGACCTCACTGTGGGCTCCAAAAGGCTACCGTAAGGGAGGTGGGGAGAGACCGCAGTGAGGTAAAGAAGACGGGTACGACTGAAATATCAGAGAAATAGCTATCATACCTATGAATCGGGTACAGATCGTGCAGATCAACTTGCATCACAGTAAGGCGGCTTCGGTGACACTAGCCAAGCTTTTAGCTGGGATGCAGACAGTAATGGCATTGATCCAAGAACCTTGGACAATCAACAATGCTATTAAGGGACTGACTGGTTGTGGCAAGGTATATCATGCCGATACACCAGAAAAATTGAGAACCTACCTAATTATTGAATAATTATTAGCCTAGTGAGAAACACAGGGCTGGGGCTGTGTGACTGACCGAAACTAAGGCGGAAGTTACAAAAGATCGTATGATTTAGGTGACTCTGGGCGCTTTAAGTGACCAGCCGCACTTTTTTATTCTATTCTTCTTCTAATTATTGAAGGATTAGATTCTTTTCTCTGTTCACAGTTCAGTGGGGGAGACCTAACTGCGGCTCAAGTGAGGTCAAACGTAGGACAAGGCAGGGTTATGGATTGTGACGTAATTTCCTGAGGTTCACGGAACCCTCGATCCACTACGTAGCCCTTCGATGTACGACAACCCTGAAACAACAAATAAGTCGAGCGCCAGGTCGTTATTACCAGAACGACCACTGGAACGAAACGAACAACCGAAATCAAAATTTCCAGAATAATCCCAAGCTTCGAGACGGTCTCCTGCTATCTCAGACCGAAGAACGGCGTGAAGGTCATTGGCGAAGCTTAGATTAAACTATGACTAGGTATTGACCGAATAAATGAATTTAACTCAAAATTGCGGGGGAAAAATTACAATATTTAATCAGGCTCAGATGACTCGATACAAATAAAACAAATCAATTTCTTTGAAAAACCCCCTTTGGTTGTTTCAATCGATCAACGATCATGAGGCGTCGATAGTTACTGATTCTACAATTGTCCAAGGAATGAAGAATTCTGATAGGAAAATAAAGACGTAAGATACTTAGTCAATTTAGTTAAAAGTCAAGAGTAAACAATGTCAAAGAGAAAAATAAAAATAAAATCAGAATCAAAATATTGTCAATGATAATCATGTAGATTGAACAACACTGAACGATCGAAGCCCAAGAATTCGTCTCCGTGACAAGTAAAGCTGGCTGTCCGAAACAAATACGAAAACTCAAGACAACGGGCCAGCGAAACGAAGCAAGGTCACGAGACACAAAAGAAACCCGCGTTCAATGTCCTTCACTGAATATTAACCGACAGCGAGAGTGTTCGTCTAACACAAATTCATTTAGACGCAACACTAACTCATTTTCAACAACCAAAATATTCATAAAATAATTGTTACTCGCAACATGAAACCCGAGAGCCCGAAACTCTTCGAAATCAATCAATGTCGCGAGACAACCGAAAACGAATGATCAAACACAATGATTCCAAATACGCACGAGAGAGAGACAAAAGAGACCCACTAATCAATTACTGATCAAAGTGATTAGGACTCTATCTGGCAATTATTTCGAAACTCTAAAAGTTCTACGGGAGTAAGATGCACAGAACATCTATTCAAGACTCTAAAATTGGCCAGAGTCCTACTCACGACAGATTCACACAGACGCGTCATACAGAGTTGTAGCCATCCCGCTCACCCAGCAGTCCACCTCGGTGTCTCCAGAAAACGTCTCCAAAAACTCCTCAAATCCGAATCCTCGGGACCTTCCTCCGGACAAATCCACTCGGGGCTTCATCCAGAGGTTTGTTTCTCCTTCCAGAGCCCCTTCAGGCTCCCCAAAACTCCGAAATTAACGCAATCGAACTCCAAGAATTGATCAGACACAACGTAGGGCGAAACCACCAAACGGGAAGTGACGTTCGTTTTCCCAGCGACACCACGCTGGACCGTGAAAACGTGGCAACGACGCTCATTGGCTGCTCGTTCCGTTCACTCCTCCAATCAGTTTCCAAACAACTAGACTCTGTCGCTCACATGGCCGAACCAAATCCGTCGGCGCATGCGCAGTGACTTCTCAGACGTTATTTAATCAAAAACAATTTATCCCAGAGTATCAAATAAATCCAAATGTCCTCTGACATCCTTCCAAATCATTCTCCAGACCATTCTGTCCCCAAAAGACGATTCAACTCAACCTCCTTCTGATCTTGGTGAAATCCTTCACTTCCCCTTCCACATTGAACCAGCCGGGCTCCTACGTCACGTTTCCCCTAGAGTTGCCCGAAAGCTGGCGACCTCTGGCCATCCGAAGACCCATGAGATTCTCATCACGAACTCGAAGTGTCCCGAAGTCTCTCGACGATTCCCGGAGACGTTGCCACCTGTCTCATGATGTCGGTGCCAGATTCAATTCAAACAATACAGAAGGCACTACAAAACAAAATAATTAAAAAAACATACTGAACCTCTCTCGTGACTCTCGCTGTCGGTTGGTGACTTCCCGTCTGGTGATTTTTAAATTAGAAACCCACACGCGAAACGCTCGAATAAAGAAATGCTATTTATGACGGAAAATAACACGTCACAGGATATAATAGTAGGGTCGGCTTACATGCTCTATGATGTGACGATTGATAATTTTAGAATAATTATTTTATTTGAATTTAACGTGAGTTGTAATTTACTTTTAATTCTCGAGCGCCAGTTAATTTATTTAATTTATTTTCGATCTCAATAAACCGGTAAATTAACAAATCCGGTTTATCGGTCCATTTTTCTCCTGGTTTATCTCAAGGGGGAGGAAGGACGATACTCCCTACGTTGAGCCTCCCCGAAATCAACACAACACACAAAGTATATTTTTTACTCATTCAGATATATTTAATGAATGATAATAATAAACTCAAACGATAAATGAACATCTCTAAATAACGAAAATAAACTGATAATAATTGGACCAGATCCGCGAGCCCACGACTGACTACTCGACAAGAAATTGACTCGACTTGATTTTATACAGAAATAATAAAAATGATAATTCTGACCTTCTTTGTTCCTCGACTGTTGACCATAGCTGACTCTACTGACAAAATAGACTTAACTGAGACTCAATTAATTACAATAGGATCTGGGGTTGATATTCCCNGTCCATTTTTCTCCTGGTTTATCTCAAGGGGGAGGGAGGACGATACTCCCTACGTTGAGCCTCCCCGAAATCAACACAACACACAAAGTATATTTTTTACTCATTCAGATATATTTAATGAATGATAATAATAAACTCAAACGATAAATGAACATCTCTAAATAACGAAAATAAACTGATAATAATTGGACCAGATCCGCGAGCCCACGACTGACTACTCGACAAGAAATTGACTCGACTTGATTTTATACAGAAATAATAAAAATGATAATTCTGACCTTCTTTGTTCCTCGACTGTTGACCATAGCTGACTCTACTGACAAAATAGACTTAACTGAGACTCAATTAATTACAATAGGATCTGGGGTTGATATTCCCTTAATAATGACTCGACTGTGACTGTGACTGAATAATTAATAATAATTTCGAAGACTACGACGAAGACTGCGACGAAGACTGTCCGTTCTTGGTGACGCCTGCCGGTGTTCTCCCAGAGGCAACGTGCTTGCTTGCACGCGATGGCTGCCTCGGGAGATCGCGGCAACGTTAGGGTTCCTACCCGAACTCTGGCCAAACAGTGGCGCCGCGTCGCGGCTCCAATTTAATTCTTACGACGACTATGATGAATCCGAGGTTCTTGGAACCGTTAACCCGCGAAATTCCCGAAACCGTCGACCCACGAATTCCCGGAACCGATGAATCATCGTCCTCGCTCCAGACTCCTCGCGTACGTGGTTACGGCCTCCAATTCGTCGTCTGCAGGTATCCTCGTCCTCGAGGAATAGGACCTCGACCGCTAAAGCTGATGGGTGTTCCTTCAATCCTCATTGTCGTCCTCCCGACCCTGAAGAGATATTTCTCCAGCGTGACGACAATGAGTCTCCTCGGGCAAAAATGAGACCCGTCAGAACCTCTCCCATGAGGTTGCTGACGACTTTCCCGGGGTTTTTTTCATAGGAAGAATAGGTGGAGAGATACCGACATGACGTCATTCGCATTAATTAAAATTACTAATTATGTCTGACGACGAGGTCGTCTCAAACGGTATATCGAACCCGGGTCTCCCAGATACGCGCCGGGCACTCTTACCGACTAAGCTACTGGGAACCACAGAAATTCACTCTCAAATTCATCTCATATACCGCCTAACCTCCTTTAGGCATTAAAGAATTTTAAGAAAATTAGAATTTAGAGAGAAAAAAATTTCCGCTTCACCCAGCCGGGAATCGGACCCGGGTCTCCCAGATACGCGCCGGGCACTCTTACCGACTAAGCTACCGGGAACCACAGAAATTCACTCTCAAATTCATCTCATATACCGCCTAACCTCCTTTAGGCATTAACGAATTCTAAGAGAATTAGAATTTAGAGAGAAAAAAATTTCCGCTTTACCCAGCCGGGAATCGGACCCGGGTCTCCCAGATACGCGCCGGTCACTATTACCGACTAAACTACCGGGAACCACAGAAATTCACTCTCAAATTCACCTCAAACACCGCCTAACCTCCTTTAGGCATTAAAGAATTCTAAGAGAATTAGAATTTAGAGAGAAAAAATTTCCGCTTCACCCAGCCGGGAATCGAACCCGGGTCTCCCAGATACGCGCCGGGCACTCTTACCGACTAAGCTACCGGGAACCACAGACCATCATTATACTATCATTATATTTTACTGAAATATTCAAATAGAATTAAAATTTAGAGAGAAAAAATTCCGATTCGCCCAGCCGGGATTCGAACCCGGGTCTCCCAGTTACGCGCCGGGCACTCTCCCGAAAGTATATGACTCAACAGAGCCGCCCCCACCGGATGAAGTAAAGGAGCTGTGCAATCATGTGAAAAGGAAGGGGCTTCAACTCCTGTTGGGCTGTGATGCGAACTCCCATCATGCTGCATGGGGGAGCACCGGTTGCAGCGACAGGGGAGAGAGCCTCCAAGAGTTCATCATGGGGGCAGGGCTTCATATTTTAAACAGGGGGACAGAACCAACTTTCATGGACCGTAGGCAACAAGAAGTAGTAGATATAACTCTGGTAACGGATGATGTGGCTGGCTTGGTTGGAGACTGGAGGGTCTCAAAGGACCTCCCGGCCTCGGATCATAGAACCCTAATAATGTCCGTTCTTTTTGAGGAAGCGACTGAGTGGAGCAGAAACCCACGGTAGACCAACTGGGGAAATTATCGGAAGAGTCTAGCACTTAGGCTGGGGATGATTACTCTCAGATTTGGCAGCAAAAAATAACTGGAAGAGGTCTCTAAGGTCTTGTACCGGGTGATAATTGACTCATATGAGGAAAACTGTAAGTTGTTGCCCAGAAGGCGGAAGACTAAGATACCTTGGTGGTCGGAAGACGAACTTGGGGGACTCAGGAATGAAACCAGAAGGGCTTTCAACAAGGCAAAGAATGCGAGGGAAGGTTTCCGTAAGGAAGCAGCCTGGACGACTTACAGGGGACTTTTCGCAAAGTATAACAAGTCAATAAAAGCCGCCAAAGACAGGAGCTGGCNTTGACTCATATGAGGAAAACTGTAAGTTGTTGCCCAGAAGGCGGAAGACTAAGATACCTTGGTGGTCGGAAGACGAACTTGGGGGACTCAGGAATGAAACCAGAAGGGCTTTCAACAAGGCAAAGAATGCGAGGGAAGGTTTCCGTAAGGAAGCAGCCTGGACGACTTACAGGGGACTTTTCGCAAAGTATAACAAGTCAATAAAAGCCGCCAAAGACAGGAGCTGGCGGGCTTTCACGAGCACCATTGAGAGCCAATCAGAGACTGCCAGGCTGGCGAAAATCCTTGGTACAAACAAGACCACATATCTAGGGAGCCTAGAGCACCGGATGGGAGCAATACGGAGACAATGGAGGAAACATTGAAACCCCTAATGGAAACACACTTTCTGGGATTCACCGAATCCCGGGGAGGAGATACAGAATCAAGGTGAAATCGAAGGGGCGAACACGAACCTCACGACTGGTCCTTGGCTGGTAAAATTGTGCAACCGTGGGGAGTCAAATGGGCTGTAAAGACCTTTGAGCCTTACAAAGCGCCGGGGCCAGATGGGATTTTCCCGGCCCTGCTACAGGAGCGGATGGAGAATACCATAGGACCCCCCACCAAAATCCTCAGGGCCAGTATAGCACTGAGACATGTTCCGAGGTCATGGAACGAGACTAAGATAATCTTCATTCCAAAGCCGGGCAAGGTTGGGTATATTAAACCAAAGGACTTCCGCCCAATCAGTCTTACATCCTTCATATTGAAGACGCTGGAAAGACTTGTGGACCGATCATAAAAATGGGGCCCTTGGTAGCGAGCCCCCTCTCTCCCTCTCAATATGCGTATCGAGAGGGTAGATCCACGGATACCGCCCTACACCATCTGGTGGGACTCGTGGAGGGACAATTCGCTGACAAGGGATATACCATAGGAGCCTTCTTGGATGTTGAGGCAGCTTTTGACAGCACCTCGAACGACACCATAGAAGAAGCTATGAAGAAGCATGAGATCCCTAGGACGATCATTGCTTGGACACAAACCATGTTAAGGGGCAGAAGACTGTCGGCTAATCATGGACAAAGCTATATAGAAGGGCGCCCGGCTAGAGGATGTCCACAGGGGGGAGTTCTCTCACCTCTGCTGTGGAATCTGGTTGTGAACGAACTTCTGGAAAGGCTGCGTGGAGCGGGGTGCCATGTCATTGGCTTTGCCGATGATATGGCAATAGTGGTTAGAGGCGGTTTTCTGAGGGTGCTCAGAGACCTGATGGCGACGGTACTTGACGTCGTTGAGAGCTGGTGCAGGGAAACTGACCTCTCGGTGAATCCCACCAAGACCACAGTCCTAGGCTTCACAAAAAAGTACAAGCCAGAGACGATCAGACTCTTAATAATGAACGGCTCGATAGTAAACTACACCAACAAAGTAAAGTATCTGGGAGTAATTCTAGATAATAAACTCAGTTAGAAGGATCACATCTATACACAGAGAAGCAAAGTGTTTGGCTCGATGTGGACATGCAGAAGGGCCATTGGGAAAAACTGGGGGTTAAACCCCAGAATGACACTATGGCTCTATCAGATGGTATTGTTCCAAGGCTAATGTATGCTGCGGTAGTCTGGTGGCCAAGGGCAGGAAGGGTGGAAACAAGGAACCTGTTGCAGGGCCTACAGGGAATTTTCCTGAAGGTCGCGATGGGGGCCATGAAGACCACACCTACTGAGGCGCTAGAAATAGCACTCAGTATCGTGCCTTTGGACCTCAGAGTGATTAGCTGTGCAAGCACAACAGCCTACAGACTACGGTGTCAGCAGGAATGGAAATCGACAGGCCAAGGTCATACCCAACTTGGCTTGATTAATGCAAATCCCCTCACGGACAAGTCTGACAGGATTCAGAGAAACTATCAAATCAACAAAGCCTTCAAAACTAGAATACCATCCAGAGAGGAGTGGCTAGATTCAAAGCTTAAACCAGGACCCAAGGAGGATTACTGGTTTACCGATGGATCTGGCTACAATGAACGCTTTGGGGCGGGGATTTATCGAGCAACTTTCTAATTGTCACCCTGTACAAAAGGAGCGCCGTTTTGTCGATGGTTTCTCTCTTCGTCGAATATTTCTCAGAGTGGAGCAAGAGCGGTCACGGAGTGGGGGATACGTTCACTATGCAATGGCGACTACCCCCCTCTACGGCACCGGTCGACAGAGAAGGAAACTGGCCATAAACGCAACACTCTCTGTCCGTTTCGTACTTTTTTCAATACACAGGAGGGATAGGCAACCCGCAGTCGATGTATTATATGTCCATGGTTTGGGCTCCTTCCCTCTATTCTCCATGGTAAGACACTGTTGGCAATTCCTGAGATGCGAAAAATAAGAATTCGAGTTGCGCTTCCAACTTAATGGCTCAAGTCTCACCATTTTCGTTTAGAAGATAATGAAAACGCAAGAAATGTGCATGCTAGTTCGTTGCTATGTGCATATCTTCATAAATAATGAACGAATTAAATTAATAATTGCATCAGTGGAAAGAGGATTGGTGATTGATATAGGGTAACTAAGGACAGTTTTCGTCTAAATTGTGGCATTTTTTATTAATTGATGAAAAATCAGTTGAGGGTAGTGGAAGAGGAAGTTGTGTCATGTATAGATACCCGGTAGCTCTCGTCGTTTTTGTGTAGGGTTAACAGATGCGCCTTGGCAGATACGCTACCGCGTATCTCGATTTGTAATCGCGTACATTCAGTAGCGAAGAGGTAAACCGGGTTAAATCGATTTTGACTTTTAGCCCGTTTTTAATGAATATCCCGGAATCTAAGAGAAATAGCGAAATTCCTCTCATGATCCTTTTTATAACCTTCAGTGCGCTCTACAAAAAAAGTCGTGAAAATTTTTTTTTCATTTCTTTTAGATTCCGAGATATTCGTCAAAAACTGACAAGTAGTCAAAATCCACTGGACCGGGCTTACAGCTTCGCTACTCAATTTTCATTTTTTTTTGTATTCAAATAAGCCTCCTGTGCTTCATATCTCTTGAATGAATTACCGGATTTCCTTCTTCGTCATTCACAGTGCTATTTTTACCTCAGTTGGATTTTTATTGCTTATTTACATAGTTCTCTCATAAATTATTTTTTAAAGCTTCGTCACTCATGGATTCTTATTCAGAAAACATCTGTAATTTTTTTCATATTCTGCAAGGGTTTTACATATATTTGTTGAGGAATTAAAATAATATTGTCAAATTATTGCACGGACAAGGAAAGACATTTTCAGTAGCATGAATGTTACAATTCTAATTATCTGTTTTACCACGCGAGTGACTACTACCGCCACCATCGGAACCAATCTGAACTACACGCTGCCTGACATGATTTTAGGGATCCCACCAGCCGCTGTTTGCCCTTCTTCCCTCTATTCTCCATGACACTATGTAACGTAAGACACTGTTGGCAATTCCTGCATGCGAAAGTGAAAATTTGAGTTGCGCTGCCAACTCAATGGCTTGAGTGTGACCGTTCTCGTTTGGAAGATAATGGGAACGCGAAAAATGTGTATGCGAGTTCGTTGCTAGGTACATATTTTCGTAAATATTGAAGGGATTAAATTAATAATTGCTCCAGTGGAAAGCGGATTGGTGATTTATATAGTGTAACTAAGGACAGTATTCGTCTAAGTGGGTGCAATTTTTATTAATTGATGGAAAATCAGTTGAGGGTAGTGGAAGCGGAAGTTGTGTCGTGTATAGTGTAACGTGTTATTTTTGAGATTTCGACCGTTCGACGGTTCGCTGAATATTCCAGACGAGAAGTCACACCATTGGCGAGGCGAGAGTCGTTTTGTTAGAATATTGGACCTTTTGCTATCATTATTTTTGTTAATTTGTTTTGTATGAATCGATGTCTCACCGCTCACCGGATTACATCGTGGGATGGAGTCTGGATCTTCGTGGGATATTCTAGTAACCTGTCTTTGGGTCTCGGATGCTGTAGAGCGAGGGAGATTAGGCCAGCACATTTCTGAATGGCTCCATGCAGGATTGGATTCAACTAGCGGAAGACCAAGTGGCGGCCCCAGGAAATGGAGTAGGAGAATTTGGGACTGAGACGACGAGATAGTTATCGGACTACGGATTACTGGACTGACTTCAGACCTCCAGGAGAATGTCATTGGAAAATGGAAATTATTCTGGAATTTTACATTGTAAAATTTGTCTTATTATTAGACATTCACGCCGCTCATTGTTTTACCGCGAGCGTGAAATTACTTCGGTCGTTTCCGTGGGCTCTGGTTAGGTACGATCATAGCGTGCAATCAGCAGCCGAGATTGAGACGTCGTCACCGCGGACCAATCATATTTGATTTATTGGCAAGACGTTATCGCGTGGGTAATTTGCACCGGCAACGATCACTTCTCGTTTGGACGTACAGGGGACCGCTGTGCCAAAATTTCCGTCTCGTTTTAAGAGGCATCGTGAATTCCCTAGTTTGTTTCATCGGGCGTATTACATTGTCGAGACCCGGAGTTGTAGTTGTAATTTGGCGAACTGGGAAGGCCTGGAAAATTTGCTGCTGTCGACTGATCATCGGATTTGGTGAGCGCGCGGATTTTAGAGTGAAAATTGCCATTTTGCTGTTTAAGGAGCAAGATTAGCAATTTCCTTTTGTCGGACGCTTGAATCCGGGGCGATTGACGCCATATTAGTGATTGTTGAATTTCCAGGCTATTTCTTGCCCCTTGTTCGGCAGAGATTTTCTTCGGGTCCGATTTGTTAATTAATATTTCGTCCGGATGATTTCGAATTTTGGTTTAGCTTTCTCTAAATAAATTCAGTGATTATAAGTGTTGTAGATTTCTCTAGACTCTCGGTCCATCGTTCTCGCCGTTAGATATCGATTTTCGGGTATTACGGCGAATTGTAATTCTCGAGGTCAGTGTTATTACCTCTCGAGATATTCTATTATTTTTCTGGGCCTCTGAAAGCCTAATTTCATCGCATTTAATTTTCGGCATAATCGTTCAGAGACCGTTGAATTATCGTAGTTATTGTCAGAGGGATTGTAGCGTTTTCCGGCGCTCCAGCTGTTGTCTTGTGCCAGGTGACCTTTCATCAGTTGCCGGCTGTGTTGTTTTCGTTCCTCGAGGCACTCCCCTTCTCAATAGCTTGTAGTGTCAGATTCTTATTCTCGCCATTTTGTGTGGATGCACTGATATCTAGGTGTAATGGTAGATTCCTGCACCACGGTTATTTAGGACTCATTGGTAATTTCGCTAGCTATTTTACCGTCTGACCTTTTTATGGACTACGGATTAATTGACGGATTTTGACTAACTTTTAATTGACTAGTGTTTTATCTTTTGACAAATCGCGGCTAGGGAATTGTGTTGTATCGAGTCTTCTAATCGTTTATTTATTATTTTGTAATTCGTCTTTGTGTTTTCCTTTCGAAGATTAAATGTCTTGAATATCGAGAATGAGATGGGGTTTTATCCATTCTATTTTATTTGTAATCAGATTTTCGATTTTGTTTAATTATCTTATTAAATTCATCTGTTACCCTGCATTTCTGACTTCTTTAGTAAATTGGAACCCAGTCATGCCAAGACGATTTTTCGGAGCAGCAGTTTGGAATCCAGCCGCCTCCACGGATGATATACTGAGCTGTCGGCAGCTGTTCCGCCGTTGGTCTATCTTGTGGATTACGGATTTCGGTTTTTGTGCGTTTTGAGAGAAAACGTACTGGCGCTCGACTTTTGGTTTTAAGATTCGCTCACCGAGGGCTGCGTATTCTCGTACCGGTCCACAGAGGTGCGAAATACGTCACAATAGATACTCGGTAGCTCTCGTCGTTTTGTTGTCAGGTTATGAGGCGCGACTTGGCCGATACGCTACCGCGTATCTTGATGATCATTTGAAGGTGAAATGCTCATTTCAGTGACTATGACATATATACAAATATAGGGTGTCCCATTTGAAAAAATGCGGCCAAATATCTCCTAAGGCAGACAAGTAACAAAAAAATCGTAAATACAAAAATTGTAGGGTTTCAAGGGTGTCATTCGATGCATTTATTATTTTGGGCTTTCAAGCTCATGCTTGCAAGCTGCAAGCTCAACGTGCTTTTTTGAATGGCAATCGCATTTTTCACCCCCAACGAAACTTGTTCATCTTGATGATTTGTTTTCACATACCTCATTATTCATGTAATTTCGTCTAATGTTACTCGAAAAATGCCATAAAAACCAGTTCTGTGGTGAAATCGAAGTTTCACACTTTTTTAGCGTGACCCGGGATGCACCACGTGGAGGTGAAGTCTGCTTCGCATCTCTTGCGCTAAAAAAAAGAAAAAAAATAGAACGAATATGTGTGCGCTATTCACTGACTGAATATATCGTGATGTGTTTAATGAAATGACATGTGATACTAACTTGATTTTGGTTGAATTGGCACTGATTAGAATACAAGAATCCTCGAACTAATAGAAAAATTTTTTGTTTATTCTTTACATTTGATAACTCCTATCGAGAAACAGATCAATGGAACAATTACAAAAAGGTGCGCCAAGGATGTTTGAATCTTCAGTGTGATCTCAGAATTGGTTTTTGTGCCATTTTTCGAGTACAATTAGAGGAAATTACATGAATGATGAGGTATCTGAATACAACGCATCAAGATGAACAAGTTTCATTGGGATGAAAAATGCGGTTGCTATTTCAAAAAAAGTGCTTTGTGCTTGCATCTGCCAAGAATGAACTTGAAAACTCAAAATACTGAATGCTTCGAATGTGCCCCTTGGAACCCTACAATTTTGGTATGGAACATTTTTTTGTAACTTGTCGACCTTAAAAGATATTTGGCTGCATTTTTTCAAATGGGGCAGCATTTACCGTGAGTGTCCCAACTCGCGCACGGCACCGGATTCGCGGACGCCAGAGCGATCTTACGGTAGAATCTAGCATTTATCACATATTCACAGTCATCAGTGGGCATTTTATTTCATTATACACGATAGTTTAATTATTCCCCCTCAAATCCCACTATTCACGAATGTTTTACGAGATTCATAAAATTATTAAAAATTAATATACGTGACACACCGACGTCGGTGGCCGAAGCGGCTAGGTGCCAGCCTAGTGTGCGAAAGGTTGTGAGTTCGATTACCCGTGGAACCGAGTTTTTCAACCGGAGGCTCCGGCGAGCGGGAGGTCGCTAATATAGTGACCGCCTGTACCGGCATGGGTTTTCTGTGGTTTCCCATGCTACTCCTATGTTCTATAGGAGTGCGAATGCGGTACAGTGTAGAATCCACAGCCGCATACATAGGGTTGGATAGGGCCGATTAGCCAATCACAGGACAGAAAGGGCCGGAATATATGAAAAAAAAAAATATATATATATATATATATATATATACGTGACAGTACCCATGGCTGGTCCTTCAGATGGTGGTTTGTAGTATTTGAACGTCAAAAGTCATCGATTGTGCGTAAGGATCAAAAAGGAAAATGTAAGTGAAAAATTCATTTTAATCGGTTTCTAGTAGTTGAACAATAAATTTAGAAGAGGCTGAGATAAAAAAAAAGAGGCAACAAATTGTTTTTTATGGAGGAAATGCTAAATCCGGCAACTCGCACGACTGAATTCGAGGTTGGAGGAGTTCCCGCACACGTGATTTCTAACCTCTTAACCTCAATGTTTTTTTCTGTCAGTTTCTTTGCTCTTGTGAGGATATATTATTTTCTGAAACTCTCGTTCATTAGATGATGAAAAAATTATAAGAATAAAAATTATAATAATGAATATAACAGATTCATTCATTTTTTTAAAATCTTCTAGGTCTGGAGATAAGAAAAAAGAACCCAAATATACCAATGAGAAATTGCAGGAAGCTCTGGAAGCTGTCAATTCAGGAAGGACCCTGGGATCAGTGAGCAGAGAATTGAATATTCCCAAGTCCACTTTATTTGATAAGAAGAAACAGTGGAGTTTTGGAGCCTGCAGTCATAAAAAAACCAGGTCCTCAGTGTATATTAGGGGAATTCTATGAACAGAAGCTCGTCGAATGGATTTTCTATATGGCTGAGCAGGGTTTTCCTATCACTAAAGATCAGCTGTTGAATTCTGTCCAGAAACTGATGAAAACTTTGAAGAAAGGAAATATTTTTACTGATGATCGTCCTGGTAGACATTGGTACGAGGGTTTTCAAAGTCGTCATTCAGAAGTATGTCAAAGACTTTCAGAAAATATGACGTTCACTCGAGCTGCAGTTACTGAGGAGAAACTTCGCCAGTGGTTCGATCGCACAAGGAATTACTTAACTTCTAAAAATGTATTGAACATTGATAGCTCTCGCGTTTTCAACTGCGATGAGTCAGGGTTCAGCTTGTGTCCAAAGGGGCAGAAAGTGCTAGTCAAACAAGGGGATCGATCCGCATACAATTTTGTCAACAATGATGAAAAGGAGTGTGTAACTGTACTGTTTTGTGGAAATGCCGCTGGTCAATGTCTACCACCGATGATCATGTTTAACTACGTAAGAATACCAGCTATTGTTGCAGCACAGACGCCTAAAGAGTATACTATTGGTCGTTCAGACAGTGGGTGGATGACAGCAACATCCTTCTTCGATTGGGTTGAGAACGCGTTTCTCCCTTGGGTAATCAAAAATGGGATCGAACGACCAGTTGTCCTATATTTAGATGGACACTCGTCCCATTTGACCCTGGACCTCAGTGAATTTTGTCGTGATAATGGCATAGAGCTGGTTGCTCTTTATCCTAATTCGACTCATGTTCTGCAGCCATTTGACGTCGCAGTTTTTCGTCCTCTGAAAGCTGCTTGGAAGAAAGTAGTTCCAGAGTGGAGACTGGAAAATGGTGGAGGTCGATTGAAGAGAGAGAACTTGGGAGGCGTTTCGAAGAGCGCAGTTGATAAGATGAATTGGAAAAAGATTCTAGAAAGTGGATTTCGATCCACAGGACTCTTCCCATTCAACTCTGATGCAGTAAATTATGCGAAGCAACTGAAGAGTACAAAACAGCCACCATTGGAGGCAGCCCCCCTTGTAACAGAGCATTCACAAATGACATGCATTGAATTGATGGAGGCAAATCGCGACAGCCAATTACTTCAAAGTTTTAAACTTGTTGATGACATGGATGCATGGTCAGGGGACATTTCTCAGGCAGGGCTTTTTTGGTTCTGGAGAAAAATGAAAAATCTTCAAGGAGCTAATGCAATGGGGAAGCCACCAGCGACAGACGAGGATAAGCAAAAGTACACGTATCAAAGTGATATGTGTCCTAAGATGGTTAGAAATTTTTTAAACAATCTCTTACGATGAATTTATTTTTAAAGTGATTCTACACACTTTTTTTTACACCTTTATTTCCCATTTTCAATCAACAATACGTATATATATATATATATATATATATGTATTGTTGATTGAAAATGGGAAGTGAAGGTGTGAAAAAAGTGTGTAGAATCACTTTAAAAATAAAGTCATCGTAAGAGATTGTTTAAAAAATTTCTCCCAAAAAGTTCGTTTAAAAAATTTGTAAAGAAAGGATGATTGATTCGTTATATATATATATATGTGTCCTGGACAGTTCGGTAACTTTTTATAGGAGAGGTGGTCAGTTCCGTAACTTTTGGTCGCTTTGGTAACGGTTACGGATCGTATTCATCCTAAGATGGTTAGTTTAATAACCGTTATCAAATGTCGAGTGTTACNATTCATCCTAAGATGGTTAGTTTGATAACCGTTATCAAATGTCGAGTGTTACCAAAGTGATCCCTCCATGTCAACTGTTTCATTATAATTTTTCTGTTATCAAAATGACCATGTTGCCGAAAAGTGGTCATTTTGATAACTGTTATCAAAATAGCCACTATATGTCAACGTGGTTAGTTTGATCACCTCCATGAGTATACAATGTATATAAAAAAAAGTTATCAAAGTGATCACTTCATTCTTTGATAATGGTTATCAATCTCACATGGTCAGTTTGATTACACCCATTAAAATATTGAGTGTTACCAAAATGTCCACGTTACGATGAGCTGGTCATTTCGATAACTTTTTCCAAATTAGTCACTTATTTAGTGCATTTGTTACTGGACCGTTCATAACTTTCATAACATTAGTTTGATAACA
>NW_021680709.1:46087-46325 GCF_001412515.2 Diachasma alloeum
ACCCCCGTTTCATCTCTTAATCTTTCTAATGAAAAAATTATAACTGCGACGAATGTCGCGGCGCTATAAAAAACCTAATGGTTTCTCGGCGCAGTGACTCTGGACAACTCGCCCGCTAATTAAAAAATCGCATCTCTGCTCCTAATTAACATTAAGGAATGAAACCAATGCTGTTCGATGGAGAATTAAATTCCCCATCCATCAACCCCCGTTTCATCTCTTAATCTCTGTAATAAAA
>NW_021680709.1:46366-46630 GCF_001412515.2 Diachasma alloeum
ATCGACTTAGAATTCGATTCTGAACCGATTGGAGTATACCTGTAACCCCCTTTTTTTTTATCGCGTCTGCCATGNAACCAATGCTGTTCGATGGAGAATTAAATTCCCCATCCGTCAACCCTCGTTTCATTCCTTAATCTCTGTAATAAAAGAAAAAAACTGCGACAAAAGTTGCGGCGCTATAAAAAATTCAATGGTGTCTCGGCGCACAGCGCTTCTCCATTAATTCGCCCGCTAATTAAAAAATCGTCTCTTTTCTCCTAA
>NW_021680709.1:46722-47224 GCF_001412515.2 Diachasma alloeum
TTATCGCGTCCGCCATCTTGGAAAGGAGTTGGTGGGGGTTAAAAGAAGGGTGAAAATTGATTAGTACAGACCGACTCAGAATTCCATTCTGAACCGATTGGTGTATACCTGTAACCACTTTTTTTTTATCGCGTCCGCCATCTTGGAAAGGGTTTATTAGGGGTGGGGAAAAGGGTTGAAAATTGATAGGTACAGATCGACTCAGAATTCGATTCTGAACCGATTGGTGTATACCTGTAAACACTTTTTTTTATCGCGTCCGCCGTCTTAGAAAGGGGCTAGTGGGGGGTGAAAAGAAGGGTGAAAATTGATAGGTACAGATCGACTCAGAATTCGATTCTGAACCGATTGATGTATACCTGTAAACACTTTTTTTTTTATCGCGTCCCATCTTGGAAAGGGGTTAGTAGGGGTGGGGAAAAGGGGTGTAAATTTATAGGTACAGATCGACTCAGAATTCGATTCTGAACCGATTGGAGTATACCTGTAACCACTTTTTTTT
>NW_021680709.1:47319-48105 GCF_001412515.2 Diachasma alloeum
AAAGGGGTTAGTAGGGGTGGGGAAAAGGCGTGAAAATTTATAGGTACAGATCGACTCAGAATTCGATTTTGAACCGATTGGAGTATACCTGTAACTACTTTTTTTTTTAATCGCGTCCGCCATCTTGGAAAGGGGTTAGTAGGGGTGAAAAGAAGGGTGAAAATTGATAGGTACAGATCGACTCAGAATTCGATTTCGAATCGATCCATATATACCTGTGGAGACTTTTTTTTTGCGTCCGACATTTCGAAAGGGGTGGGAAAAATGGTTTCGATTTTGAAGGGTACAGGGGTGCAATCATGGCCATGTTATAATTAAAAAAAAAAAACATGCAGCAACAGTCCTCCATCAAGTGTCCTGGCAGGCGGCTGACCTGCGACTGCTGCCAAGAGGCCGACTCAACCGTCTAAGTCGTCACTTCCCCCACTCTAACTTCTATGGCCGTACAATGCACACTTATTAATACATTAAATTAATTAAAAAATCAATCTAAATGGTGGAAATTGAAACCAATTATCCACCTGTCACTTTTTAGATCATTCTCAGGTGATATTCTAATTGTTTAACCGCTTCTTTTCCCAAAAAAACACTTCCACAATCATCAACGCAACATCAACGCAACATCAACGCTATTCCGTGGATCCTAAATCGCCAGGGNAAACGGGGGTTGAAGGATGGGGAATTTAATTCTCCATCGAACAGCATTAGAATCATTCCTTAATATTAATTAGGAGCAAAGAGACGATTTTTTAATTAGCGGGCGAATTAATGGGGAAGCGCTCTGCG
>NW_021680709.1:48271-48423 GCF_001412515.2 Diachasma alloeum
CTCTGCGCCGAGAAACCATTGAGTTTTTCATAGCGCCGCGATTTTCGTCGCAGTTTTTATTTTTTTATTACAGAGATTAAGGAATGAAATGGTGGTTGAAGGATGGGGAATTTAATTCTCCATCGAACAGCGTGAGTTTCATTCCTTAATGT
>NW_021680709.1:52808-73454 GCF_001412515.2 Diachasma alloeum
ATATATATATATATATATATATATATATATATATATATATATATATCGATCCTTTTATATACATAGATATCATGTACGTCTGGAATAAATTATTTTTCAATATAAAACAATTATGACTCAAGTTTTTTCTGGCTATTTTCAATCCAATAGATGCCTTTCCATCCTTCCATTTCAGATTTCTGATGAACAAAATTGTAAGTCTCGTCGTGAGGAAGATTCTGCTTCGATCAACAACGACGAAATACATACATCTCTCCAAGACATCTTCAGTACATTGGAAGATACCAGTGAAGAAATTCCACATTCATTTACCTTCTATGTTTCTAATGAAGGAGAGCTGATTCCCCTCATTCAATCCCCCAACACCACTGTCCTTGACATCAACGAGAATATTGCTCCATCGTCTCAGAAGATGAATTATCAAAATTCTTCTGAAGAAGCTGGAGTTCCTCAGACGTCAAACTTGATAAACAGTACAAAGACTGATCAAAACGTGGTAGAATCACTCACCAGACCAGATCGAAGAGTTGAAAAAGCTGTAAATCAGCCTAACTCACCCAAAATTAACCCCAAATCGACGACAGCTCAACTCACCCCATCAACTGATCACAATGTCTCAGGCTTACTTCTCACACCAGACGAAAGGGCTGAAGAAGTTAGTAATCACCCTACCCCATTAACCACAGTTTCAGAAGAACCGTCACAGGAACAACATGAGGCCAATGCTGCTGAATCTACATCAACCAGTGGAGGGGCGAACAAACATGATGTCACTGATGAAAGTATGACTCGATGTCCACTCCCATCATTCCCATCTCCTTTGAATAATGCATTCATTTGACCCTCTGGCTCCAAACAACCACCAAAGAAAACCCGAACCAAAGTTGACTTACCATCAGGAATCACTAGTGATGAATGGTATGAATATTATAAAGCTAAAGCTCAAAGAAGAGCAAGGAGAAAGAAGAAAAAGAGTTAAGGAAAATCGAACGAGAGAAGAAACGCCAATTGAATCTCCAACAGAAGGAAACTGCTAGATTGGCCCGTTCCATTAAAATAGAAAAGAATTTGGAAGAGAAACTGAAAAAACAAGAATTGAGAAAAGCTAAGAAGAAGAAGAGTCCCAACGCTTTGGCCAAGAAGAGAGGAGTCAAGAGGAAAACCATGGAGAAGGTCATCAAAGGTCAGAAGCCTTGTGTAGCAAGAGATATAAAGGAAGAACTATTAGATGATAGTTGTGGGAACGATAAAGATTCTCACAGCTCTCCAGCAAAAATTCTTCTAAGAGAACCATAAACCCATTTATTTTATTGTTTCAAGCTTTTTGTTTTTTAATTTTTGTGTTCATCATAATTTATCATTGTTGAAATAACAATAAAACTACACGAAATCTACATCTCAAATCTGTTTCCCTATATTCCTCTGCCTCTATTTCACTTTGTTCGAGAATCGGGCACACGACGTCCGGCAATACGGCTAGGTCGGTTTTGGCCGTCCGAGAACTCGATCGTGAGAGCTATGATGGTTTCTTATGAATATTTATGAAATTCCTCCGAATTAAAATGAAAATCGAATGTCTTCTCATCGATAAATAATCAAAGATGACTTGTGAATATTCAGAATCCACAATTGACAAAAAAAAATACGAATCAAACGCTGTTGTCTCGTAGAATATCCTTAACCGTGCGCCAATTGGGATACTCACGGTATACAGGGCATTCATTATATTGAGCTTTCAAGCTCATGCTTTGCAGCTGCAAGCTCAAAGCGCTTTTTTAAAAATAGCAACCGCATTTTTCACCCTAATGAAACTTGTTCATCTTGATGAGTTGTGTTCAGATACCTCGTCATTCATCTAATTTCATCTAATTTCACTTGACACCCTGTATACAGGGTGTCCCAAAACCCAATGTCCGAACTGAAACTGGAAGTTAGCGGGGCAATTCTGAATCCAAAAGTCTTGTGGAACTTTTCGAGAAGCACCTTTCTCAAGTTATTCAAAGTTAAAGTTGCGCCAATCAGAAGCGTGGGGTGGTCGCACGCCTATCCGTGAGTGGAATGCAAGAGTGTTGGTGTTGTCCCCATCTTACGGCTCTGCTCGCCTTGCGCGGGCGAAATAAACGACTGCATTTTTCGTTCGAAAGGTATGAGCAGGGGCGGGAGGAAGGAAAGAGAGAAATTAGGAAACATGAAGAATCCTTTTCTCCACTCTCTGAATCTCTTTTTTTCATTTTTCTCTGTCGCTTCCACAATAAGCTCCGAGAGACTAAAACCGCGTTTATCTCGGAGATGAGTAACTTTAGGAGGAAAATGCATATGACGTCTTTTGCAGCTGAAGAATTTTCCAAAATAAAGTGGATTATGATTTCACCTGAGAACAATAATTATTGAGATAATTGGCGAATCAGGGAGATGGAACGAATGAATGGTCCAGTTTTTCTTGAATTTAATGTTTTGTTTACTTTCGATGCAATTATCTCAAAGAGGAGTAACTTTGAGAGGAAAACCCACAAGATCTTTTTTGTAGCTGAGGAAATTTTCGACTAAAAATTCAGGATAAGTTTTTCAATAAGAACAATTGTGATTGAGATAATCGGAGAATCAGGGAGGTGGAACAAATCAATGTTCCTGATTTTCCGATTGTAATGTTGTTTATCAACTTCCTGACCCGAAAGGAGGAAGTTATTGTAATGACCCCGAGAATCGAAAGTGGAAATTTAATAATATCTCCATGTTTCATGACTCCTGAAATCTGTCTATGATGTTTTTGAACACATGTCTGTGTGTGTGTGTTTTTTTTTTATAGAGGTTTGGGAAAGTTTTGAAAAGATTCTGATAAAGTGATGTTAAAACCAGATCTGGGATTTTTACCCAGTAAAAACCCTGTTTTCCTCTTTTTACCTATAACTTTCCGTTCCCGTTTCCCTCGCAGCACCACCGTTAAGTATTACTTCGCGAGGGGGGTTTCAGCTATTTGCTCTTCCTCGTTTTCCATCTCATGTACGTCTCCCTATCCTGCAAAGATGTTGTGAGAGATTAGGAGGTTCCAAAAAGATTTCTCACCTATACGGCAGCTTTGTGCTTGCATTCCTCATTTCTGAGCTCCTTTCATGATCTTGGCCGCGAAGTCGCTCGTTGCGTCCCAGGCTGCCTGCGATGACAGCATTGCTTCTACCACTTTCTCGGGTGAGACCTTCCTTTCGACCTCATTGTCCCAAGTATTCCGGATGTCACTGAAACGGGGTCATCTGAAGAATACGTGCTCCGCGTTCTCGTTCGCTCCTGTGCAGGTGGGACACTCCGGGGAATCTTCAGGTTTGAATTTATACAGATACTCCCTAAAGCACCCGTACCCTGAAAGCATTTGGCACAAATGGTAATTGACTTCTCCATGAGTTCGACTTAATCAAACAGCTACATGTGGAATCAGACGATGGGTCCATCTCCCCTTGTTCGTGTCGGCCCATTTCTGCTGCCATTGGCTCAAGCTGTTTCGCCATTCCATGCCCCCATGGACATACTTAGGGTAACCTAAGCCTAACACGCGAGTGCCGTAAACGGAAAAAAGTATTTCAAATACTGCAGCAGTCCTGTGTGGGGCGGCACCATCTTGCATGAAGTAGAAATTTTTGAATAACTGATTTTTTCGTGCCCAAGGAAAGAAGTTCTCCTTCAAGAACTCACAGTAAATATCAGCACTGATTGTCAGACTCTCACTAAATTCAAGGAAAATACCTTTTACTGTAATTGCCGCCCATGCAGTGACTTTTTTTGGGTGTGAGGACTTAGTTTCAATAACATGAGGTGACTCAGTCCCCCAAAGGCGAAAATTTTCTTCATTTACTAAGCCACCTAAGTAGAAATGTGCTTCATCCGAGAAGATAATATTTTGTGCTTTCATTTCCTTGGATTGAAAAAAATTGTGAAATTCTCGGCAAAATTGTACACGGCGAGCCATCGCCTCCTCACTTGAAAATTGATGTACAGAAATTTTGTAGGGATGAAAGTTTAAAAACACTTTCAAGATGCGGTGGAGTAAAGTTTTTGAGACTTTCAAGGTTTGAGAAGCCTTTCGAAGAGTATCATTTGGATATTTTTTGAAATGTTCTTCAGTTGTGCGGACAGTTTCATCCGCGGTTACAGTACGTGAAGGACCAGAATGCTCATGCCTTCTATCGTCTAGTGTACCGGACTAATCAAAATTCTTAATTATCCTGAAAATACCGATAATTGGTCGAAAAATGTGTCAATTTTTAACAAAAGCAGAAAACAAATTTTTTTTGGTTCGTTAGTTTATTCACTTTATTTACCATTTGAGACTAGAATCAGACACTCCAGTGTATGCCATACTTAGAATCAAATGCTCTTATAGCTGCAGTAGCTGAATCTCCTTTTCGGTAATATGATTTGATGAAGAATGATTTTTGTTCGATGGTTAAATTTTCCATTTTAGTGCTGCAATTCCCGAGCGACTGAAGCATGAATGAAATTTGCGGAGAGTCTCCACTTCAACCATATATTAGACTTTAGACTGCACTGCCACCTTACGGTATTCTACGCAATTTACTTTGGCCATATGCTATGAGACATCCTGTAAAATAGCACATTTCTCCATTTAAATAACACGACACCCTCGCCACAGCACTGGAGAATATTCGTGAACCAATTATGCACTCGAGTAGTGCATTAATTGTTCAACAATCCTCTGTTGTCGTTGGAGAGGGCACGATGGCGTCATTCGCCCTGGAAGAGCCATGCGCATTTTCCTCCCGTGGATGTCCCGTATTTTCAGTGGAATCGGTGCACTACGCCCTTTCCGAGAGTGTGCACTCGGCAATGGAGTGATTCCTTAACATTTTCCTCCGTTGATGGCCCCACGAGATGTTCCTCTCGGCGTCTGTTCTCTGCAATTTGTCTCAGATCATGAGCTGATCAACCACACTTTTCCGCTTCGAACTGTGCTCCTCAGCGGGAGTAGATAGGCTAAGCGGATTCTGGATATTAGTTCGCCAAATTGCCACCAGATGCGCCATAAGTCGTGGAAGGTTCTGGAATGGTGGCGCCACCATCGCGGTAGGTTCTAGAATGATGACGTCATCGATGAGTTATTCTGACTGATGACTCATCAAATCAGGGGGTGGTGGGGGTAATTTCTCGAATTTTCTAGACGGATGCCGTCATCGATGAGTCATCCTCATCAACTCGAGGGCGTGGTGGGAGTACTTTGTGAGTCCTGTTGGGACTTGTATAGAATATGATACTAGCGGCGTCGCCACAGTCGCAGAACTGCTAAACACTGCCAACACTCTAAGACCGGTTGGGACTTATATGAAATATAATGATCTGTTGAAACTTGCATGAAATCGGATATTGGCACCACAAGCTGTGGAAGGTTCGAGACGGATGACGTCATCGATGAGTCATCGACACGCATGGTGGAGGAACCGTCCTGGTGGGACTTGTATGAAATATAATGATCTGTTGAAACTTGCATGAAATCGGATATTGGCACCACAAGCTGTGGAAGGTTCGAGACGGATGACGTCATCGATGAGTCATCGACACGCATGGTGGAGGAACCGTCCTGGTGGGACTTGTATGAAATATAATACTATGAAAACCTGTGGACGCATGGATAAAATTGGATATTGCCGCCACAATCGAGGAAATTTCGAGATGAATGACGTCATCGATGAGTCACTCAAGCTGATGACTCATTTACTTGCAGTACGTGGGGGAACTCTCGGTAAGTCCTAAACATGGGCAAATATTTAACGACATTTGCAAAAATTCTGCAAACATTTGCAAACATTTTGTAAACATTTGACGACATTTGCAAACATTTGGAAACATTTGCAAACATTTTCAAATGTATGCAAACATATGCAAACAATCGCAAACATTTTGCTAACAATTGCAACATTTGCAACATTTAACAATATTTGCAAACATTTTGTAAACCTTTGCAAATATTTGGCAACATTGACAAACATATGCAAACATGTGAAAATATGTGAAAACAATGATTGAATATTTTCAAGATGAATGACATCGGTGAGTCACTCAGACTGATAACTCATCAATGTGCAAGGTGGGGGTTTCTCGTAAGTCCTGCTGAGCCTTTTACATTCGAGAAGCATTACGTTATCGCGGTGGGGGTTCCCCCTTAGTCCTGTTGGGACTTATATGATACTGAAACGCATATGGGTAAAAATAAAGTATTTATTAAGTTTAAAAGGGGACGATATCAAAAGAGACATGTTAAATAATAAAAAAGAGAAAAGAAGAGAGTGATAATAACAAAAAAGAGGCGCTAACTTCAGAGGAGAGGTTTTGAGGAAGGAAAAGAATGCAGACTCGATGGAATGCATTCTGAGGGAGAATTAGATAATCATAACACTACTCTCCCCTCTGAAAGAAAGATTGTCGTCCCGACAATCAGGCAAACCTGTTAAGAGCAACAGAAATATCAGTTTTAAAAGAAAAGTGATATTTAAGTTATCTGGGGCTCTTAACCCATATTCTCTTCGAAAACCCAGACGAAAAATACAAAAGAGAATAGGAATTGATTTGAAATAAGGGTATGTTTGTCTGGATTTGTAGTAGTCAGTACTGGTCATTAATGGGGGCCGCGTGACAGGTCAATCTCGGAAAATCTTGATCAGAAATGGTTCTGAAAAAGAGAATGGGAAAATCTGGCAGAATCAAGGTCGAATAAAAAGAAAGAATAAGAAAAGATTATTCTTCAGAAAGAATAAAAGATAGAGAAGCTATGCGCAATCGTTATCTCTTGAATATATCCCGGGAAAATGAAATAAAAGAAGAAAGAAAATTATCCGTCTGTCAATTATGGCCAGTAATGGACACATAGATTAATAAATAATAAAGAAATGAAGAAAAGAGGGTTTAATCCTCATATGGAGCAATCCGATTAATGTGGATTACTTTAGGTCTCGAATGAGGTGATTTTTGAATGCGGTAAACTACGTCATTCAATTTATTTTTGATAACGTAAGGTCCTTCCCAATCATTTTNTCCGTCTGTCAATTATGGCCAGTAATGGACACATAGATTAATAAATAATAGAGAAATGAAGAAAAGAGGGTTTAATCCTCATATGGAGCAATCCGATTAATGTGGATTACTTTAGGTCTCGAATGAGGTGATTTTTGAATGTGGTAAACTACGTCATTCAATTTATTTTTGATAACGTAAGGTCCTTCCCAATCATTTTTGTAATTTGGGAGATTTTCCTTTAACTCTACGTGGATTGAAGAACCAAATTTTTTGGTTAGGTTGAAAATGAATCATGTTGGCTTTAATATCGAATCTCGATTTCATTAGATCATTCTTAACTTGGAGTTTATTTCGAACATTGGAATGAATTGAATCAAGTTGATTCTTGAAATTTTCGACATATTCAGGCAGAGTTTGAGAAGAATCATGTGGGGGAAAACCTCTAATGAGATCCAGAGGAAGCTTGAGTTCACGACCCATCATCAACAAAGCTGGAGTATATTCAGTAGTTTGATGCTTTGAAGAACGAAAAGCGAGGAGAAAAAGTGGGATCCATTTGTCCCAATCTTTCTGGTTGAAATTAATAAATTTCGCTAAACAATTTGTGATGGTTCTATTCAATCGTTCCACCATTCCATTAGATTGGGGGTGAAGAGGGGTTGTCCTAGTTTTGTGGATTCCTAGAAGGTTCAAAATTTCTTTGAAAATCGAGGATTCGAAGTTTCGACCTTGATCGGAATGAATTTCAAGCGGAATTCCGAAACGAGAAATGATCTCTCGAATTAAAGCTTCAGCTACGGTAGTAGCTTGTTGATTTGGAAGAGGTATACCCTCTGGCCATCTTGAAAAATAATCAGTGACAAGCAAAATGAAGCGATTCCCAGAAGAATATTTCGGGAAAGGGCCTTTCCTAGGCCAATCTTTCAAAAGGAAAACCGACATTGTAAATTTGGAGTTCACCCTTAGTCTTTACATGAGGACCTTTTCTCGAGAAGCAAATTTTGCATTTCTTGCAATAATTTTCGACATCGAACTTACAAGTTGCCCAGTAAAAGTTTTGACGAATTTTAGAAAGAGTTTTATTGATACCAAAATGTCCACTAGAGGGGGAATCGTGGGCAGAGGACAGGATCTCAGTAATAAGATTTCTAGGAATAACGATCTGATAGATGAATTTTGTTCGGTCAGGGGATTCCCAACGACGGAATAGGATGTTATCCTTTAGTTCTAGTGAATCCCAATGGAGAAGATAGATTTTAAAATCAGAACCAATGTGTGAAACTTCTTTCCAATCTGGGCGATGATTGGATTTCTTGAATTGAATAACTGTTTTTAATATGGAATCCTCATTTTGGAGTTTAATCCAATCATGGTCATTCTTGGAATAACAAATAGTTCTAAAAACTATTTTATCAGAAGAATCTTCAATGGCATTAGCCTTTCCACAAGTTTTACAAGAGCAAGGGCGACGCGATAGAGCGTCAGCATTGCCATGGAGATGTCCAGGACGATGAGCAATCTCGAAGTCATATGAGAAAAGGAATTCTATCCAGCGAGCTATCTGATTGACCGGCTTTTTGAAAGAAATAAGCCATTTCAAAGCAGCATGATCGGTACGAATCAGAAATTTTCGACCCAGAAGATAATGAGAAAATGATTCGACAGATTTGATGACAGCCAATAGTTCTTTGCGGGTAACACAATAATTCTTCTCTGAATTACTGAGACATTTGCTGTAATAAGCGATGACTTTTGCTCCAATAGCGAATTGAGAAGCATCAGTATCGAGAATAAATTTACCGATGGGAGAGGGTGTAGATAAAATAGGGGAAGAGGTTAGAATTGATTTCAAATTATCAAATGCGGATTGACAGTCTTCTGACCAGATGAAAAGAGTTTTAACGTCACCAATTTTATGAAGTGGTTTTGCAATAGAAGCAAAACCTTTGACATATTGTCGATAATAAGAACAGAGACCAATGAAACTGCGAATGGCTGTTTTATCTACAGGAATTGGCCATTCAATAATCGCTGAAATTTTCTGTGGGGAACAATGAATTCCGTACTCGGAGATCATGTGACCTAAGAAGAGGATTTCTTTCTGGAAAAAGATGCATTTCTTATAATTGATTTTCAAATTGGCAGACGAAAGTCGATGGAAAATAATTTCAAGATTCTGAAGATGTTCTTTGAATGATCGACCAAGGACTAAAATGTCATCGAGGTAAACTAAGCAGATTTTCCAGACGAGATCTTTGAGAATGTGATTCATCACACGAACGAAAGTTGCAGGAGCATTACATAAACCGAAAGGGAGTACTTTGAATTGCCAAAGTTCATACCCGATACAGAAGGCAGTTTTCTCTTTATCTTCAGGAGCAATTTCAACCTGCCAATAACCACTCTTAAGGTCAATTGATGAGAACCAACAAAAACCTTTTGTTGCATCAAGAAGTTCACTAATAGATGGGATTGGCATGCAATCCTTCTTAGTGACTTTATTGAGAAGACGGAAATCAATACAAAATCGAAGAGAACCATCTTTCTTTTTCACTAAAACAACCGGGGAAGACCAAGGACTAGAACTTGGTTCGATGATGTCATCCTCTTTCATTTCCTGTAACAATTCGAAAGCGATATCCCTGTAATGAAAGGGAATCCTACGAGGAAGTTGTTTGATGGATGAAGAATTTTCAATAATAATTCGGTGTTGTAAACCGACATATTTCCCTAATTCTTTATTATTTCTAGCAAATCTGTCTTCAAAATGGATCAGAAATTCTTGAAAACGTTTTTTTTTATTTTCATCTAATAATTTAGATGAAGAAAGGAAAAGTTGATATAGAAATTCAGGGAGTGATATTGAAGAATTTTTAGAATCAACAACGGAAGTTTGACGAATAGAAACTACTTTCTGAGAAGAATTAATAATGAATTTTCGGTTGATAATTGTTTGGAATTCAGTTAGAAGTCCAGTCTACGCGAGAAAATCCAACCCTAAAATGCAATAAATTTTAATATCAGTGAAAACAGCATCAATGGGAACTGAGATGTTGTTTACTGAGATGGTTACTCGTTTGATTGCAGTGTAATTCAATTTCGAACCATTGGTAGTAGAGATGGAAAATTTTTTATGAAGAGTTTTCAAAGAATCCAAGTTATTGGAGAAAAGTCGAGGATTCACTATCGTAATATCTGAAGCTGTGTCAAGTAGCATCGAACAAGATCGAGTATTAATTTTCCCGAATAATTTCAAATGTAGATCGGTTGATTGATTCGAGGTTTTAAAACAAGATTTATTCTCTTGAGGAGTCAATTTAACCTCATCCAAATTGACTCTATTTAGTTTTCCAGATGAAAATTGGGAGATTCCGATTCGGTAGAGTTGAATGTACTGGGTTGTACGTCAATACTCATGTCACTACATGAATTAGATAAATTCTGATTTTGGGTAAAATAACATTTAGTACTTTCGGTAGAATTCTGACTACGAGCTTGAGAATGAGAATTATTTTGAGTATTACGATGAAAATTTGGGGTTGAATGAGAATTAAAATTTCTCTGATTTTGAGATTTATTTTGAGTTGTTGATGAATTGCAAAATGCGTTTAAATCCGAAGAAACAGGGTTTTTACACTCAAAATTGAAGTGACCCAGCTTACCGCAAGCAAAACAAGTAACGTTTTGTTTATTATAGAATGATTTTTGAGGATTTTGTTGATGAGGTGATCGGATATTCGAAGAATTATTTGATGAATTCTGTGGATTAATTTTTAATTTATTGAAGTTGGAAGAATTATTTTGAATTTTATTTGNTTGAGAATGAGAATTATTTTGAGTATTACGATGAAAATTTGGGGTTGAATGAGAATTAAAATTTCTCTGATTTTGAGATTTATTTTGAGTTGTTGATGAATTGCGAAATGCGTTTAAATCCGAAGAAACAGGGTTTTTACACTCAAAATTGAAGTGACTCAGCTTACCGCAAGCAAAACAAGTAACGTTTTGTTTATTATAGAATGATTTTTGAGGATTTTGTTGATGAGGTGATCGGATATTCGAAGAATTATTTGATGAATTCTGTGGATTAATTTTTAATTTATTGAAGTTGGAAGAAGTATTTTGAATTTTATTGTAGTTTTGAGTATTCCGTTTTTTACCAACGAGGTTATGAATGGATTGTAATTCTGTAGCGCGTTGAAGGGCAATTTGGAGGGATTCGATACGTTCTGAGTGAAGAATAGTTTCAATTCGAGTATCTCTGAAACCCCCGATAAATTGAAAACACGTGGCGCGATCACGGCATCTATCCGTTTCTTCGGCATATGCGAAACGAGCTAGTCTTTCTAGTTTTTCCGCGTAAGTTGTAAAATCTTCATCAATGTGTTGTTGGCGCGCTTGAAATTGATTGAAATACATCTGAAAAAATATCTCTTCTCCAAAACGTGACTCTAATTCTTTCTTTAATTTATTGAAATCCTTAACGTCGATTGGGGAAAGAGTCTGCAAAATAGACTGTGTTTTACGCCGTAAACACGTAGCTAAATGTGAGGCCATGTCATTTGTATCCCATTTATTATGAGACGCGGCAATCAAAAAATGTTTATAGAATGGAGTCCAAGGAGTTGAACCGTCATATTTGGAGATTTTTATCCAATTCCGATGTGAAATTAACGAATTCGCGTGATTATTGGATGTAATTTTGTCATCTACAAATTCATCAAAAACTTCCCTGTTATGTCTTGGATCAGCTATAAGTCCGTCGTCAAAGTCGTCTAGCCTCTGTCGACACATTTTGAGGAGAAATCCGGCACTTTTTTCACGAATTCACAACGAAAATATCACGGAATTTAATCATCCCACTTCTGACACCAATTGAAACGCACATGGGTAAAAATAAAGTATTTATTAAGTTTAAAAGGGGACGATATCAAAAGAGACATGTTAAATAATAAAAAAGAGAAAAGAAGAGAGTGATAATAACAAAAAAGAGGCGCTAACTTCAGAGGAGAGGTTTTGAGGAAGGAAAAGAATGCAGACTCGATGGAATGCATTCTGAGGGAGAATTAGATAATCATAACAATACCATAATGACCGGTTGGAACTTGTAAGAAATTGGATATTGGCGCAACGATCGCGGAACGTTCGAGAAGAATGATGTCATCAATAACTCATCGGTTCATGGGGTGGGGGTGTCGGCTGAGTCCTGTTGAGACTTGCATGAAACAGGATACTCGATTGGTCTCGAATATTCTCGATGGTTCCCGACTGTTCCATGATGAATCATCCATTGGGAGTTGGAGTGGGGATAACTCGCTTACTCTGCACGATCCACACGCATTCGAAATATTTGACAGGACAATTGAAGTTAATAGTTTTGGGTAAGACTGTCCACAACGCTTCACAATAGTCTAATTCTTTAAATGCAAGAAAAGTCACCCCACTCGGTTAAGGAAATTTGATTCCCGGACAATTCCAATTGTTCGTAGCTTACTATTAATTCGGCAACTATTCAGCGTAATTTCGACACTGCGCATTATTGTATTATATTGATGGATTGAAAAACCCGGCCGATTAAGTGAACTATTTCGACCAGAATTATTACTGCTCCGTCGCTGCTTCAAGACTGAATAAGTTCGATTTTTCTGGAGTTTCTATTGGTTTTTACGAGCCACTTGACTCGTGGGGGCTCTAAAGAATCAATTTTTAATTGGTCGAATATGTCGTATGATTTTTCCCACTTTTAAATCGTCTTTAGCAAAGTAGTTCACTCGGTTTTTGGGGTTTTTAAAAAATTGTTTCTCAACCATTCCTCCATCCGCGAATTTTGATATTGAGAAACGGGGGCATGTTGAGTGAGACATTTCATCACTAATGCTCTCAATTCCATTGTTTTTGGATTTATTGAGTTTAAGTGATGAAATATTTCGTCAATTATTTGACTTACTCATTTGCATTATGACTATATATATATTATTTGTCATTTTATTTTCCTATAAAAATTCTGGTTATCACACATGGGTAGTAGTCGTAATTAGCGAATTAATTTGATAACGATCATGAAGAAATAACAAGAAAATATCAACCTGATTCTACTAAATTCAATCTGTTGAGTAGAAAGGGGGTATTTCCCTTTGAATATATGTGGACGTCCACATGAAAAAGGATTCTAGTTTCCGAGATATTCACGTTTTTGTCTCAACAACTCCCATTTGCACCAATGTTGACTTTTTTTTCCATCTTGTCCAACGACATCATTTTTGACTCCATAAAGATCATTTTGAGCTAAAAATGTGCGAAATGTTATCAATATTATCAGAGTATACATAACATTATATGGACAAAGTGGTCCCTTTTCATGTGGACGTCCACACGTAGATGATTGGGGTAAATTGGATGAAACCGAATTGCCTGGAAAAGAGGGGTTTCACTCTCAATTGCCTGATGAGCAGATATCTGATGAAGATGATCAGCATGCTCTTAATTTTTGGAGTGAATTCAATATCAAAACATTGACGGAGTACACCCTGCACATACCTCCGCCCCTTTTCCGTCAGGCACAGCCCCCTCATACCCCAGCACAGTTCGCGCACAGTCCTCATCCCTTCGGAAATACCCCCTATAGCAATGAATCCCCCTGGAATTCCCCCTCACCCATCAGTAATGGATCCTCCCCTATCAGAAACGGTTTATCGAACGACCACCTTCAGAGATCAGACCTCTGCAGATCCCTCGAGTCGAGAATTAAAGATCAGCCATATTTTGAAACTGGACGGACTCACTTTCACGGCTGCTAAAGACGAAGACCCGTACGACTTTTTAGATCGAGTAGCCGATTGTTGTGCCGCTCACAATCTATCGGAGGAGGAAACCCTGCGAGCTCTTCCTTCTACGTTTAAATGTAATGCACATACGTGGCACCGTACATACGTGGCATGCACATACATGTCGTTCAAGACCACTTTCTGCCAGGTCGTGAAGAGGGTATTTTGCAAGATATCCTGCGCCGCACTCAAGCCCCTGAGGAAACCATTAGAGATTACGTAATCTGCATGCGTGGACTCTTTGCAAACTTACACCCCCCATCTCCCCTAGAGAGACAATGGAATATTGTTCACACCCAGATGCATCCCCAATATTCTCGAGAAATCAAGCTGAACACATTCGCTACCTACGCCCAGTTGCTTGCCAGCGCTCATGAAGCCGACAACTGACTTCTATGAACGCAGCCCGGTATAGACCCCCTCCGGCCGCAGAGGAGAGCTATGCTCCTGCATACGCCTTCAAATCGCCAGCGCCCAAGAGCAAGAAAGGAAACGCACATAATCATGCCCTGGGAGCTCAGCCCATACGAGCCGCAGACGTTCTACCTTCACAGTTTGCCCTGAATCCATTCTCCCCTCCTCCTGATTATTCTACCCCTCAGGCGTATCCACCCCCTTCCCACCAGGATCCCACACGCCTTACCTTCGCCGCAGTTACTCAAGGTTTTAGCTCCCCCTCGCAGAATAACCAACGACCCCCTATTCCTACTTTAATAAGCGTGCCGGTCTCTCGACCTCCTAGCCCATCTCAACTGAAGAAAGCTGCAATGGAAAATCTCCCCTGTTATCGATGCAAACTGCCAGGCCACTTCGCACGCGAATGTCCCAACAACCACTAGACGAATTTTTCGCAGCCGGCCCCCCAGTCCTGGAACCAACAAGCTCGACACACCTCTCTTACCCCTGGAATTAGATACCCCTCGCAATTCCAAACACGTCCCTCTTATCCACAACAGCAGCCTCAATTGAACTCCATGGACCCCCAGCCCCTGCTCAGGAAAACTAAGTGGCGAGTCATCATCAAACTCTCCCTCCCCCCGCGAATGCACCCTCAACAGGGCAAAGCGAAGGTTAATTCGTGGCTTATACACAGCGGTCACAATAACCAAAAGACACCAAATACAGTACAGAATCGGTCAGAATCCAATCGACGTAAGAGAATAAACCCCAGCCGCGAGACCCCCCAGAACTTCCCCTCGAGATCGACTCCTATTGCTAAACCCCGCAATCTCACCTCTCTCATAGGAATCCCCACCCTTACACTCCGCTCACACGAAGCTCCTTCCTCAACCGCGGAGAATATCCAAATCCCTACCGACAATCTTCCCCAGCTCAACAACCCTCCCCAATCCGACAACCTCCCCGGATCCAGCACTGCCCCCGAGTCCGACACCCCCCTCCCAGTCAACCTCCAGATTCCCAAGCAGAGACCCCCCAGTTGTACACCATGACTGTCAATGATCTAAACAACTCCGACTACACCCCGTATGACAATTTCCTTACCCTGACGTACGATAATCTACATGAAAATAGATACTTTGTGATCATAGATCTGGGAGGACAGAAGTTCCGTACGCTGATCGATTCAGGCGCGAACAAACCTTTCCTGAATACTCAGATAGGGCGCCGGTTGAAGGAGTTCGCGGTCTCTATAGGTGAAGAGGTCGTCCTAGGAGATGGGGAAAGTAAACCCCTGTTAGGATGTGTTATGATGAGATTAACTCTCGGACCCACATGTGAATTGATCCCCTTCCGATTGACCAATGCCAACACCAGAATGCCAATGAAAACACCAGAATAAACCCCAAGAAACCCCCCCCCCCCGAATTGCAAGCCCGTCCCCTAAAGGTCTGGTATCCCTCCGATGGACTCGGCTCTCCTTCACAACCCCTTGACTTAGAAAACCCTGCCCCTTGAACCCTCGCGCAGCTAGCAGTCCTCCCCGAAAAGGAATTAACCACGCTCCGGAAGGAGCTTACAAGTTGGATCAACCCTGCTCCCGAAGTTGCAAATGTCTGTCCCCTCCTCACCATGCACATTGACAGCCAAGGCCATCCCCTCATCTGTAGTCCCACCCGTCGCTATGTCCCCCAGTTACTCGAAGTCACACCGGAGAAAGTCTTCTTGTAGCTGGCCAGTCCTTCTAGGAGTGTCCTTGCAGCTCGCAGACCTCCTAGACTGTGCGCACGGAGCAGTCTACGTATCCAAAATTGACGTAAGCCAAGCGTTCCATCACATCTCCTTGGACGACGAAAGTAAAGAGAAGACTGCCTTTGCTATCGCGGGACTTCCCCCCGGGTTATTCCAGTACAAACGTATGCCCTTCGGGTTAAAAAATGGTCCCGCCACCTTCCAACTCCTAACGGACATAAGTATCTCCACTCAAAAGTCGCATAACGTACGCAAATACGCTGACGATTTCCTGATCTTCACCCCTACCCTCGAAGAACATAAGTGGTTCATCGCTCAATTGATTAAGCGATTGCAAGACAATAACATCACGATTAACGCTGATAAATGCGACTTCGTATGCGACCGGCTCCAATCCCTGGGGTACTTATTAACTCCCGAGGGACTTGCGGCTGACCCTGACAAAATAGCCCCCATTACTGATTATCCCCCTCCCTGTAATATCAAGGAACTCCAAAGATTCCTTGGAATGATCGGATGGTACGCTCGATTCTTCCCCTCACTATCTGAAGATAAAGCCCCGTTACTAGGTGTTTTGCAGAAAAATAAACAATGGGGCTGGTCAGACGAGCATACAATCGCATTCAATAAGTTGAAATGCTCGATTACCACCACCCCAGTATTAGCTCGCCCCGACTTTACCCTTTACCATCCAGACTGACGCCAGCGACGTTGCCATTGGAGCCGTACTAACCCAAAAATCTGAGTTTGAATCTGACCATGCACAACAGAATTTTTCCCTACTATCGGATTGAAAAGTGTAGACCCCTGACTTTGAACACGTACAGTATGAGCAAAAAAAATCGTAAAAAAATGGGAGGGGTCTTATTTTTTTCGTTCACTAATGCTACGTTTCTCGAAAAAGTTTCAATTTTTTCCAACAATCGTTGTCAAGTTATGGCATAGAATGTTCAAAAAAGTACCGTTTTTAGGGGCTCTCAACAGAATATGCAACTTTTACTGTTGGTAACTCAACTCTGAATGATTGGAAAAAATCAGAATTTTTATCGTCCATTCTTGACACCCTGACAAAGACATGTGAATAAATTTTTTTTCGTTCTGTATCTCTGTATTGTTGTTATTAATAAATAAGAGGCACCAGGTTATCTCTGGATCTACTCGTCCTATCGACTTCGCAAAATAATGACAAAATGGAAAAAAAAATGATTGTGATAAATTATTGAGACATAATTTGCAATCATCCTCCTATTGTTTGTTATAAAAAAAATTATTCTTTCGGGCTTCAAAGGCTCGCCGCGGGAGCCAGGCACTGATCGGTTGTGGGGAGAAAATCCCATTGGCGTAAGCAATATCAGCGGTCCATAGGCTACATAGGGGTATCATATACAGAATTTTACTTTTTGAAAATGGGAGAATTTTCATGTATTTCGATACGCTCAGTCCGAATATATAAATGTTATCCTGACTAGACGATGCAATCAAAAGTTATTAACAAATTAATTGTTCAACTACTTGTAGTGACACCATGTGGATATTTATTGAAACATATTCCCAATGAAAAAGATGCTCTGGTGTGCAGCAAATACGATGCTATTGTTTTTTTCAATATCATGATAAATAACAAAGATACAGTGATTTGCAATAACTTCGAGCGCGTCGCCACGTTGGAGGCCAGGTTCTCGCGATTGTTCATTGTAAGGCGCAATGTGATTTCTTTCCGGAAACAAGTTGTTCAGACCAAAAAAGTAGAGAATCGTACGACTAAAATTTTTGTCCAAATCGCATTCCAAAATAAAGATTTCTCACCGAGTTGTATTTCAAAATACAGGAATCATTGCCACACGGTCGGAGATACTGTCATGTTCCCACTACTTTTACAGTGCGACAAGTTGTCAAATTTTCATTTGTTTCGACATCTAGTTATGGATATATCGATTATGAATATTTCGGGTGTAGTTTTATAGGAAAATTCATATTTTTGCGCGAAAATGTTGAATTTTTTCCGAAGGGCGTTTCAGAGCCCACGTAAAATAATCACAAGCATTTGCTCTCAAGAATTTTATTATTCCTTTACCCCGATGGAAAACAATGCGTAATATTCGTAATTTTTGTAATATTTATTTAACAAATATTAAATGAAGGGAAATTGCCAAGGGGGACTTTCTCCAACATATGGGGCCTTTTTCCGAAATTCCACGGCACCCTTTTTTTTTCTTGCCTGGAGAAGTTTATAGCCGTGCAATAAAATGGACAGCCCCGACTCACTGTACTAACCGGTGAACAAAATACATAACAATTCTTCGACAGTATTGGTCATACATACGGCAACAGACAATAAACAAATATACCTATTTTTCTAATTCTTCTATTTTTTTTAACAAAGACGAAAAAATGGGCACTGGGCCTAAGAATGAGCGATCGCGCGCGCTACGCCTGCAACGCGGTGGCGCGCTCGGTGTTATGGCAAACCGGTATATCTTCATTATTTATTATGATATCGAAAAAGATTGAATTTTATCGTCTTCGGTGTACATCACAGCATCTTTCTCACTACACACCTTTAAACAGTATTGAATCAATTCAGGAACATATACAGACCAAATGGACTGTATGTACCCGGGGACTCACCGTACATACGGGAATATTTATATCAGTTTACTCTTTTTTTTAACACATGTCGAATTTTTTTTGCACTATTTTACTATTATTCTTTGTCGCGGCGATGGTCAACTCGAGTTGACATCTTCAGTTTTGAGTGAGCATCCACGTTCGTATGTTGTCTCCTCAAATTTTCCTCTCCCTAAATTCTCAATTTTATAAGTGCAGTGATGATGCTACGTTTTCTTAAAATGAATAATTCTTCACTCACAAATCAATAGTTCGAGATTGTGGATGCAGGCGTCCTTTCAAATGTCTTGGAATCGCGCTTCAAAATCGCAGCGAAAAAATAAGACGACAAATCGTTTCATACGTTGTCCAAAATTGGAATAGTTATAGTGAACAAATTCAATATGATTTGGGGGTGAAAAATCAAACAACATATAACTTATCGGCAAACAGGGTGGATCGGTGAGCGAATGTCGTGCCGCGGCAGAACTATATGAAAAAAATATAATTGTTATCCGGAAACTTCAACAAATTCATCATTTCATTATGAACTTTGAAATTTTCAACTCCGAAGACACTATTCATTTATAATTCACGGGAAACCATGAAGAAAGAAGCGAGGATGGCCACCTCCAACTATTGATACCCCATCTGGATAGTGACTTCGAGTGCAATGGAAAAATTTCACCAGCACTGGAACAAAATGTGGATTTTTGTGAACTTGTAGAGAGTCAAATAAATAATTTGAGCTATAATGGTGACGATTCAGGGCTGTCCATGGACTCAAATAATCAAAGTGACGAATCGAATAATTTGGAAAATGAAACTCAAAACGATGACGATTCACGGTTCTCAATGGATTCAACAATTAATAACGTGAAAAGACGGTGAACTGTGAGTGATTGCTATGAGAAAAGACGTAGAAATTATTTAATCGATGAAGAGAAAGAACTAATCGAACGTGCCAGGAGTTACTTTTAAAATAAAAAAGATCGTGGTGAAAAATATGATATTAACAAAGTAGTGGATAGAACAGCAGCATGCCTACAATTTTCAGTGAAGACGGTCAAGCGTGTGACAAAAGAATGGTTACAAAATAATGCATTTCATGACATCTTTGGTTTCCGGATGGATGCCGCGTTTGGATTCAGCGTTGCGCCGACGTTTCGCAAACATTGCAGTCTGCATCTTCAGGGCTATGAGCTCCAATTCTGAGTTTCGATGTCTAGGGATAGTCCTTATATGCCTTCCCTTGTGGTGGTGGGGGAAGGGGAAAGGGGGAGGGGGTGGTCAGCCAATCATATGTTTTTAATTGATCAGCTGGTCAATGAAAAAACCGGGAGGACGGTTTTCCAAATGGGGTTCACTTGGTATCCTCTGTCCCTGTTGCGGTTATTAGGGTTTTTATGGATCTCCAAACCCTCTCGGTATTTCCTTTCGAAATACCCTTGAGATTTGGCCAACATTCTGGCTTGGTCGTACTGGATAGTATGTCCAGTGTCTATCCAGTGTTCAGGGGCAGACTGTTCTAAGTGACCGTATTTGGAGCACCGCTGGTGTTCCTTGATCCGTGTACTGATCTTCCTCCCGGTTTCTCCAATGTACACTTTCCCGCATGAGCAGGGGATCTCGTACACTCCTGGTGTGCTCAGAGGTGGTCTTGGATCCTTTGCACTTGGCAGCATCTGTCCGATCTTCTTTGGAGGCTGGAAGATCGTTCGAATGTTATGTTTGCCAAGTACTCTACTTATGCGTTCTGTTGTGCCTCTCAGATAGGGGAGGAGGGCCACTTTTGGTCTTTCCTGGTTTTCCTCATGATTAGTCTCCTCTTCGCGAGATGAGCTCTGTAGCTTCTGCTTGACCTTCCGAATTTGTTGGATGTTATATCCATTCTTGGTCAGAGCTATCTCAAGATATTCAACTTCACTGTCAACGTTGGAGGGTTGAGAGATTGTGAGTGCTCTATACATTAGGGAGTTAGTAACGTCATTCTTCTGGGAGGGGTGGTGATGGGAGGTAGCATTGAGATACCTATCTATTTTTTTTA
>NW_021680709.1:73569-82547 GCF_001412515.2 Diachasma alloeum
TGGATCCTTTGCACTTGGCAGCATCTGTCCGATCTTCTTTGGAGGCTGGAAGATCGTTCGAATGTTATGTTTGCCAAGTACTCTACTTATGCGTTCTGTTGTGCCTCTCAGATAGGGGAGGAGGGCCACTTTTGGTCTTTCCTGGTTTTCCTCATGATTAGTCTCCTCTTCGCGAGATGAGCTCTGTAGCTTCTGCTTGACCTTCCGAATTTTTTGGATGTTATATCCATTCTTGGTCAGAGCTATCTCAAGATATTCAACTTCACTGTCAACGTTGGAGGGTTGAGAGATTGTGAGTGCTCTATACATTAGGGAGTTAGTAACGTCATTCTTCTGGGAGGGGTGGTGATGGGAGGTAGCATTGAGATACCTATCTATTTTTTTTAATCGTTATTTTACATCGCTTCGACCCGGTTCGGGTATACTGCGATGATGATCAAGACTTTAAATGGTTAGATCGCACCATTCTACCCGGCCGGGATTTGAACTCGGAACCTTTCGCATGTGAAGCAATGAACTTACCCACTGCACCAAGCCACCGGGCTAGATACCTATCTATGTGGGTTGGCTTGCGATATACTTGGTGGCCTAGAGTGCCGTCCTCGTTGCGTCGAACCAGGACATCTAGGAATGGAAAACATCTATCTTTTTCAATTTCCATAGTGAACTTGATACTCACGTGCTGAGTATTCAAGAACTCCAGGAACTGAGTTATAGCAGGCTTTCCATGTGGCCAGATGACAAAGGTATCGTCCACATACCTGAACCACACAGTAGGTTTCTGAGGTGCTGACTTTAATACTTTGTTCTCGAAGTGTTCCATGAATACATTTGCAATAATCGGGGAAATGGGAGAATCCATTCCCGCTCCCAATTTCTGCTCATAGTACTCTCCTTCGAATTGAAAGTATGTAGAAGTCAAGCAATGCTCGATCAGAGGAAGGAATTGGGACGAGATTTTTTGGATTTCTTGAATATTTCCAAGGTTTCTGGAATTGGGACGTTAGTGAAGAGTGATTCTACATAAAAACTCACTAGGATATGATCTGGAGAAGTCCGGAGATTCCTCAGTTTGTTGACGAAATCCAGTGAGTTCTGAATATATGAACCATTCAGGCCAGTCAACTTTTGGAGTGGTTTCGTGAGAAACCTGGCCAGCTGGTAAGTTGGCGCTCCAATGTTGCTGACAATGGGACGGAGAGGAACAGACTCTTTATGGATTTTGAGGAGTCTAGGAGGTCTATAGAGTCTAGGAGGAAAGGATTCTTTAAGGGTGAGGAATTTCGTCAGGTCTGCCGAGAAACCAGCCTTAATTGAATTTTTAAATATGTTGGACGACAGTCGATGGATTATTTTTCGAGAGTGCATCAACTCCTTTCGATTTAGATATTTCAACAATTTTAACAGAATTGCAATAGCTCAGGTATTAGAGTAGACTATACTTGTTACGAGGGGGAGGGAGGACGATACTCCCAGCCTGCAAATTTTACCTTCCATACTCACACAATGAGAACACACAATTTGACAAGAATAATCGAATATAATTTCACACAAAGAAAAATTATGAAATTTACGGGAAAGTTGAATGAGTGTTATAGTTCCTAATTATTCTCAAAATTATGACAAAATATCCATAATATGGATCGAATTGAGGGTTCAATTGAGAGTTAATACGTGACCTCGAAATACAATGAATTCAATTTATCACATTTTTATTTCACAGGGGATGCTGCGTATGCGCGATGTAGGGTACATTTGCGCTAAACGCTGGTCCGCTTTTAGTGTGATTAAGTGATTCTATTGGAAACTTTTTACGGTTACGAGTACTTCAGTTATTGTTCAAGCTGCAAGTGTCATTCTGGAATATCAAGTTCAACAGTGCTGTTCCGTTCAGTGTCTGTTCTTGAATTCTTACCCATCGGTCTCAAAAGTATAGGTTATACACCTGAGGCACTGGACCATAGAAAACGAAAACTCTGATATGCAAATGTGTATAGAATATGAATGTCACTGGTGACGATCATAGTGATAAGACTTCCGCTCCTACTAGTGTGATTTCTCAATCGGTAGTGCATCGGCCTATTGAAACATCAGAGGCCGATAAAAGTGAGTCTCTTACGACCCATACCATTATTTCAGATGAAAACTCGTCAATCCCGCCCACGTCTCCCCCCTCTCCCCATAGACAGAGGGCGTACTCCAACAGCAGGTTAATAACCGAGTACCTGGAAAGAACACTGGTCGACGCTGACGTCATCATTATCCCTTCAATCAATACATCCACACCGATAAATTCAAATAGAATAGGATCTATCCAAAAGTCAATCCTATCCAAAACGAAACAAATTCCCAGCACCCGTACCCTGACACGTGTAAGAGCAAATTCAGTTAGTAGCGCCTTCAATATTTCCAGTAAGAAAGGTGCAAAAAGGCAGTCAGTGTCCCAAATTGCTTCCCCTCTGGGTAAAAAGAAGTCCACCTCTCCAGCTGTCAAGCCCAAAAAAAGTGATAGCCCCTTCCCTCTCCGAGACTATCTGAAAATGCAGTCTGAAGCAGAGAAAATCACTGAGGCTCTACTTAAGAAACCGACATTACTGCCGGGTCAACATCAAATGGAAAATTTTTTCGAGAGTTTCTCCAAAAAACTTGACAGTATTGCTGATGATCTGAGGGAAGTGAAAAAAAACTCCCAAACGAATTTCATGGAGCTGAGAGATCTCCACTCGAGCCTGTCAAGTCAAATTCAAGAAAATGAAGCGAAAGCAAGTGAACGTCTCTCGTCCATCGAATCGAGAATTGAAATACTTGAAAATGCACCGAAGCAGAGTATCACGCTACAGGGAGGGGAAGATATCAATTCTCTCATCGACTAGCATGTAAGATCATCCCTCCATGCAGTAATGACGGAACACATCGATGCACTGGAGGATAAATGGGCAAAATCTTTAAATAAAACCATGGCGGGTATGGATGCGAAGGAAAGAGCTAGTAAAAAGCTCAATATTATTGTCAGGGGGCTCCCTACCGAGTACTATGCTGATCCAAAGTTGATTGGTAGATTTATTTCGGAGAAATTCGGCTAAAAGATGGTATTGTGGGGGTTGAGGTCAAAGGCCCTCATCATCTCGCAACTGTAGCTCTTTCGGATTGGGAGATCAAACTTGATGTCTTAAAATGCAAGAGGGAGGTTTTGAAAAATACCAAAGCTTCATAAATTCCGATCTGAATACCAGGGAGGGTTCGAGCATGAAAAACTGAGAGCTGTCGCCAAGGAGGAGAGAATGAAAGGGGTCAAAGTTGAACTGGGTTACCTGAAAATAAAATTGGACGACCGGTGGTATGGTTGGGATGAAGTGAGGCAGAGGCTCACTCCATTTGAGGTCTTTGAAAATGCCAATGCTGGCGGGAGTTCTGCCAAGTCGTCGACGAGGAACCAGGGAAACTACGAGCACCAGAAGCCCCCGCAGGACATGCGGAACCACTTGAAGGTAACTGTGGCACCTTCCAAATTGCATTTTGGAATTCCAATGGACCAGGCCTCTTAACAGACTTTGTCAGTGGGTGCAGGTGCCCTTTTATCTTCATTTGCGAAATCTGGGCGATTGAAACTTCGTATTATTTTGCAAATGTTTGGAATAGCAGTTTTGATCAAATCTGGATTCCAGCGACAAAAGACTTTATTAGGGGCAGAGCTAGTGGTGGTTTGTTATTCTTAAATAGGAAGAGTGCAACTGAGGTAACTTTACTGTTCTCCAATGATGTTTGTATTTTTGTAAAAGAGAGTATAGAAAATTTCTAACTCATAATTGGAGCTGTCTATCTGAAACACGAGTTGGAAATGGATTCAATCTTAGAGTCACTAAAACAATTTTACATGATTTGAGCACTGATTTTGATAAACTTTAGATTATGGGGGGGATTTTAATAGTTGGGTGGCCGAATTAAACTCCTGGCCCGATGAATTCTTCGAGGGTGCCGTATTTCACGCAGTGAGGTCTTCCGGACATAAAAAGAAAAACCTGAGGGGTGAAAAATTGTTAGAATTCATGGAACTGAATAATTTTTTCTTACTCAATGGCAGGATCAATGGAGACAACCCAGAAGAAATCACCTGCGTGAAGGCCGGTGGCGTTAGTATTGTGAATCATGTTTGGGTGAATACTCCGCATTGTCATTTATTTTAAAAAATGACTATTGAGAGAAGTACTGTGACATCTGATCACTATCCTATTTTTGTTACGATTCAAAATCCAAATGTGTTCGTTGAGAATGAGAAAAACTCACAGAGTATCAAGAGAAATGTTACGAAATGGAATGATGAATTTGCGGAAGACTTTTCGAATCTAATGTGGAGTACCGAGCCAACTGGAAATTTCGAGGTGGACTCAGTAGATAATCTCAACGATAACCTATGCAATGTGATTAAGAAGGTAGCTTCTTCGCTAGGAATGTACATTGTAGTTTCAAATAAACCAATTTTTAAACCAAATAAACCCTGGTTCGACCAGGAATACAAGCAGTGTAATGAGGCTGATCTCATTAAACTAGGTAAGGAGTTCATACAGCAAAGTGAGAAAAGAGCATAATAATCTAATTAAAAATAAGAAACGGGCCTACTACAAGGGGGTTACGGATAAATTCGCGATGTGTAACGATCAGAAAGTTTTCTGGGGAATAGTGCGATACTGTCTGGGATTGATACCGATTAGTTACTCTATCTGCCTGGAGGAATGGAACGTTTTCTATCAAAGGGTATATCCATTAAGGCCGACAAGCACAACTACGTATCTGGGCCCTCTTATTCGGGAGCTCGATGGAGTTATAACTGTTAACGAAGTAATTATAAATCTGAGAAAATGTAAAGCTCACAAGGCTGCGGGGGGAGGAGATATCAAATGATTTTTTGAAACATCCCCCTTACAATTGGGTAATTTACTTGGTCCAACTTTTCAATAAAATATTGTGTTCAGAAACAATTCCGACGGCATGGACAGATATTTACATGACTATGCTTCACAAAAAAGGGGCGAAAGATGATCCTCTAAATTACAGGGAGATCGCGCTGGTAAGTTGTATAGCGAAGCTTTTCACTATGATACTCAGGGGTAGGCTTGAGATGTGGGTTAATGAAATGGGTATTTTACCAGAGTGCCAAGCAGGCTTCATCAAGAAGCTTAGTTGCTTGGACAATATCTTGACCCTCAGCGCAGCGATAAATTTACAGTTACGTCTTAAAAAAAGATCGGTGTACGCCCTTTCTGTAGATTTTAAAAGAGCGTTTCATTCTGTAAAACAGGAAAAGCTTCGACAGTGTCTAAAAAAGTTAGGAGTGAGCTCCAAGTTCATAAGAATTATGAAAAATCTGTACGATAATGCGTCACTCAGAGTGGAACAGGGTACTAGCCTATCTGAGGCTACTGAGATCACGGAAGGGGTGCTGCAGGGGGAGTCTTTGAGCCCACTCCTCTTCATCCTGTTTATCGCTGATATTGAGGCTTTTTTCGCTGAGAGGGGTGCACTTGGTCTCTCTTTGGATGGGTCACATGACTTAGTTCAATTGCATTTTGCGGATGACGTTTGGTTGGATGACGTTTGGTTGGATGACGGATGGTGTTTATGGAAATCGACGAGGTGAGAGCTCAACGACCAGCTATCATTCTTAGGGATTACGTGAAACTAAAGGGACTCACTGTCAATTTGAAGAAAACAGCTGGTTATTTTCAAAAATGGTAGAAGGTCAAAAAAAGAAGTGAATATTAAATTCGAAGGAGAGAGGATAGACTGTGTCAGGGCCTATACATATTTAGGTATTGACTTTGACAGCACTGCTCTAGGCCTGCAAGCTACGCATGCAGTTGTACAAAAGGCTAGGTTAGCTACCGGAGCTGTCCTGAATATAGTCAGTCGAGCTAAATCCGACTCCTGGGCCAGTAATTTTAAATTGTTTGAGTGTATGGTGTCCTCTACTATGACTTATGGCGCACCAGTCTGGTTTTTACTTCATCTAGATCTTTTAGAATCCGCGCAGCTAACATTTTCTAGAAAATTATTTCACTTGCCTGCTTCCACACCGAATTATCTAATCCGTCTGGAGTTAAATCTAGCGCCTATAGTGATGAGAATTTTTGGCCTCACTATAAATTGGATTGTCAAACTTTTAGACATGGATCGTGATCGCTTACCGAAAATTTGTTATCTGAGGCTGCTCGAGCTTTTCAAAAATAGGCCACACGACTTATACGGAAAAAATTCCAAGTACTTTATCAACAGAAATTGGGTAGCCCAGTTTAATACGCTTTTGCGGGAGATTGACGTTGAGTATATGGGGGACTTTACCTCGTCGCAATTCTGGCTAAATGAAAAGGAACGTCTAGTCGAAAAGCTCACTCTTCATCACAACATGAGAGATTTAAAAAAAGCTTCTGAATCAAACAGTGTGCAATTTCAGTTACCTAGATTTCCTGCTGACAATACAGCTACCTGACAAGCCGGGCCCCCTGGGCTTATCTGCGTTCTATGATCCAAATACGATTATCGAATCTTCGCTTCAGTTCACTCTCTATGAATGGAAAATTCTATAAGTTCATGCCGACCGAATTATGTGAAATCTATAACCTGAACGAGCCTGAGAACTTCACACATAATTGCCTCCGTCGTCCTTTTTATAAAACGCAGAGAACTTTTTCCTTAGGAGAATTGTTTGATGTACACGGATCTGACATGAGTGAAGCGGTTCAAGCAGCTGGCCTGTCTGAGTATCTAGCCTCTGATTGCTCCCAAGGTGATAAGTTGAAAAATATTCACTACTTCCTACGTAATGCACTAAAAGTTACAGCTTTCCATCTAGATTATTAAGATTTTTTGAACCAGCTCACTCCAATCTACTCGAAAATTCTAAGAGAAAATTCTAAGAGAATTAGAATTTACAGAGAAAAAATTTCCGCTTCACCCAGCCGAGAATCGAACCCGGGTCTCCCAGATACGCGCCGGGCACTCTTACCGACTAAGCTACCGGGAACCACAGAAATCTCTTCTTTTTTACCTAGGTTAAGTCATGGAACTTTGTTAAAAAATCCCCCTGCTATAGGGCGTCGTTTCCTGCAGAGCAGGTATTGTAATAAATAAAAAAAATATATATATTTTTTTATTTCACACAAAAATTAATCAGAACTAATGAACTTCAATATTGTAGTCAAATTTACCCAAAGTAATCATCGAAATTCGAAAAAATATAAGAGGAGTTGATCACAACTGCTTCAATTCAATAAAATATAATGAAAAATTAGAAAAGACGCCATCTTGTACGCTTTCTCAAGAGTAGCCAAGACGAAGGCCACAGTTTTACAATTTCACTCAAAGTTCATAACAATTCGGCTCTGCCCACCTGTCAATTAGTGAGAAATCACCTGCCCCAGGATAGACAGCAACCTCCATAATCCAAAATACTAAATTTAACTCAAAATAAACGAAATAAATGCCAATCTGGCGGACAGTACTATTTTGTGACTACATCTCGCTCTGGCTAGGAGACCACTCTCTTTAAGCTTGGGCGGGTTCAACCGATATGCCTGCTTGATCTTATTTTGGAGGAGGGACCTCCCCCCAAACTCATAAGACACGGAATTTGATTGGATATCGAAGTTCTAACAGAAGTATTTGACTCTAGAATGTTCTACACAACTAATTTACGTGAAAATTATTTCTCGAAAATCGTAAATGAATATTAATCGATATTTTCAGTATTTTAAAATTATTCCCAAACAATAAATTTTATGGATTGTTCATGAGTAGACAATTTTATCGCCGCTCAGATATACCTCGCTGACTTCCTGCAGGTTTTGCTCGTCAGATGGAGTGGAGTTTCATACTCCGGTCGTTCCTTAGGTCAGGGTACCCTGGACCGTTGTCACGCGGTGGCTGATGGTGAGCACGTCTAAATATTTTCCGTCAAAAAAACTTTGTCATAAAAACTCGGTTTTTTGAACTTATGCGATTACAACGTTTGTCATAAAAAACTCTTTCAAAAACAACTTCTGTACAAATAACTTTGTTAAAAACGCGAATATTTACGCAACAATGGCGCGGCAATGGCAATGGCAGGCTGTAGTCGAGGAGTTGCCTCGTACCAATAATGGCGTTCAAGCCTAGCATCGTCGATTTAGTAGTCAAATGAGAATTTCATATGCATCTATTGGTAAATTTATCAATTGTCTCAAGGATAAGCAAGGAGTAACCGAGGTTTTGCTCGAGCAGTTGGGTGTAGGTCGTGACATCGCGTCTCGTAAACGCAAGCGTTATATTGCTTATGATGAACGTTTGAGTGCTGCTGTTCCTCATTACGCTAATCGTTCGTACATGAAATATTTGAAAGAAATTGCTCTGAATATCACCCTTTAATTGCATAATTTTTTTTTGTTTACTATTCATTTATTTTGTTAATAAAGTTTCGTTCAATTTCATTGATAGCCGTTAGTTTTTTTCTTTCATCATTGATCATTTTTCAGGTGGTTTTTGAGTTGTATTTTCATAGAATTTTTTATGAGAAAAGTTAGTTTCGGGTTGGGTTTATTTAAGAAAAGTTTTCTTTAACCAAGTTTTTTTTACGTAAAGTTGTTTTGACGGAGTTTTTATATATAATTCTTTATTTGAATTCTCCTTGGGGATACAAAGAACTTCCGTTTTCCTCCAATATATATATATATATATACAGGGTGTTTCAGAAGTACATGTACATCTGAACACCCTAGGATCAGGGGGTGATTCTGAGCAGAAAAGTCCTCTTGCACTTTTTGATCAGACTCACCCCTAAAAAGTTATTGGCAATTAAGGGTGGGCCAATGGGGAGTGATTTTTAAGCGGGCGCACATCCATGTGATATGCAGCATATGTGTGTGTGCCCGCCCCACCATTCTACGAGACAAAAGAGCGCAACGATATTGCTCTCTCTCTCTCTCTCTCTCTCTCTCTCTCTCTCTCTC
>NW_021680709.1:85172-86522 GCF_001412515.2 Diachasma alloeum
AAAGTCCTCTTGCACTTTTTGATCAGACTCACCCCTAAAAAGTTATTGGCAATTAAGGGTGGGCCAATGGGGAGTGATTTTTAAGCGGGCGCACATCCATGTGATATGCAGCATATGTGTGTGTGCCCGCCGCACCATTCTACGAGACAAAAGAGCGCAACGGTATTGCTCTCTCTCTCTCTCTCTCTCTTCGCTGGAATGACGAAGAGGGGAGAATGAATGGGGGAACGCAATTCCCCCTCCACACGCAATGGAAGGACGATCAACCGATCGTCTTTCCATTGGTTACAGCGTCGAGTGGCGCGGGGAACGCGCGTCTCGGTTGAAAATTCATCCCTGCCCCCCGAATTATAGCTAAGGAATGAAACTTGTGTCACTTATTGAGTATTAAATGCTCAATTCAATGACATGAGTGTCATCCCTTAGCACCTTTTGGGGACGGAGGGGTGATTTTTCGAAAGTGCGGGGAGATTGAAAAAAAAATTTTGTTTTCAATTCAAAAATTCATTCCTCCGACCCTAACTGCGACTAAGGGATGAAATTTGTGCCAACGTGTTGAGCATTTAATACTCAATGAGTGACATAAATTTCATCCCTTAGTCGCAGTTAGGGTCGGAGGAATGCATTTTTGAATTGAAAAAAAAATTTTGTTTTCAATTCAAAAATGCATTCCTCCGACCCTAACTGCGACTAAGGGATGAAATTTGTGCCAACGTGTTGAGCATTTAATACACAATGAATGACACAAATTTCATCCCTTAGCGCCTAATAGGGAGGGAGGAGTGAATTTTAGAAAGCGCAAAGAAATTGAAAAAAAAATTTTTTTTTCAATTCAAAAATGCATTCCTCCGACCCTAATTGCAACTAAGGGATGAAATGTGTGCCAACGTGTTGAGCATTTAATACACAATGAGTGACACAAATTTCATCCCTCAGCACCTGTTAGGGAGGGAGAAATGAATTTTTGGATGAGCGAAGAGATTGAAAAAAAATTTTTGTTTCAAATGAATTCTCCAAATTGCGGAGATTGAAAAAAAATTTTTTTTTCAATTCAAAAATTCATTCCTCCGACCCTAACTGCGACTAAGGGATGAAATTTGTGCCAACGTGTTGAGCATTTAATACACAATGAGTGACACAAATTTCATCCCTCAGCACCTGTTAGGGAGGGAGAAATGAATTTTTGGATGAGCGAAGAGATTGAAAAAAAATTTTTGTTTCAAATGAATTCTCCAAATTGCGGAGATTGAAAAAAAATTTTTTTTTTCAATTCAAAAATTCATTCCTCCGACCCTAACTGCGACTAAGGGATGAAATTTGTGCCAACGTGTTGAGCATTTAATACTCAAT
>NW_021680709.1:86797-86989 GCF_001412515.2 Diachasma alloeum
TGTTAGGGAGGGAGGAGTGAATTTTTGAAAGAGCGAAGAGATTGAAAAAAAAATTTTTTTTCAAATGAATTCTCCGAAGTGCGGAGATTGAAAAAAAATTTTTCATTTTCAATTCAAAAATTCATTCCGCCGACCCTGAGTGCGACTAACGGGGGAAATTTATGCCAACGTGTTGAGCATTTAATACACAAT